>NC_053391.1:454771386-455071386 GCF_905171765.1 Bufo bufo
AGTAAAATATTTATCCAGTGACCACCTAATTTACCTTCAGACACATCATCACAAGTTCTTTTCTGTCAGGTGAATGCCTAATTTTTTGGGTCTGTACTCCCGTGGCCTAAACATTTTGCTAGGCTCCAGCAGGGCACATTTTTGAGAATTTTTGCCATTGATCCCCCTCTGGTATGTCACTGTCCATGTTATGGGACTATTTGTGCACTTCTAGCAACTATTTGGTGGCTGCAAATATGACCTGAAGGTTTTTCAGGCTCGCCTGCCATTAAAGTGAATGGGGCCCGTCGTGAACGCGCAGTTCGCCAACATTTGATCGTGAACGCGCATTAGCAAAACGTCCCGGCCGATGTTCGGCCATCACTATCTATACCAAAACATTCTTGCTGCCATGACTACATCACAGACATAAAAGTCTAGATATTAAAAAAGGGAATTTTCAAATCTGGAGAATCTAGCAGTACAAGCTCATGAAAACCTTTGACACTCAAATCAGAAATTTATGTGCTTCATAGATGTGTCCTCCTACATCTCTTACCCCTCTGACCTCTGGGGCTCATGTGCTAGATGTCTATTAAAAAAGGGGGAAAAAAAAACTTTTGCATTCCATATTTACTGCTACAACTGTTAGCTTCCTCCTCCATATCAATCTTCTGCCTCATATCAATCTGCCCCACATCACTCATCTCGCCTGCCTCACTATTCCCATGTACTTTTGTGTATAAATGTGTGAATCTTCAGATACTGTTATTAGAGAGGAGTGAATAGACTTCGGATTAAACATCCGAAGTTGATTCGCTCATCCCTGTTATAAACATGCCTATTAAAGACACCCGAGTAGTCTAGAAAGCTTACAATTCTGTCAGTGTCTTTAGTTAGCCACTAAAAGGTATCAACTAAAAATGAATGTCATTTTTTTGTATTCCCTAAAGAAAGCAGGACTATTTTTTATCTTTTTCAGTAATTTTTGTTTAGTCTGTAGTATATACTTGGAGTGGCACCTTCAAGTCAGAATGTGCTCCTATTTCACCTTGGGAGTAGCATTCTTTTTTGCACTTTTGCTCCACGTATTAAACAGGTAACTTTAATTAGGTGATATATATACACTCACCTAAAGAATTATTAGGAACACCATACTAATACGGTGTTAGACCCCCTTTTGCCTTCAGAACTGCCTTAATTCTACGTGGCATTGATTCAACAAGGTGCTGATAGCATTCTTTAGAAATGTTGGCCCATATTGATAGGATAGCATCTTGCAGTTGATGGAGATTTGAGGGATGCACATCCAGGGCACAAAGCTCCCATTCCACCACATCCCAAATATGCTCTATTGGGTTGAGATCTGGTGACTGTGGGGGTCATTTTAGTACAGTGAACTTATTGTCATGCTCAAGAAACCAATTTGAAATGATTCAAGCTTTGTGACATGGTGCATTATCCTGCTGGAAGTAGCCATCAGAGGATGGATACATGTTCTCATTCTGTTTACGCCAAATTCGGACTCTACCATTTGAATATCTCAACAGAAATCGAGACTCATCAGACCAGGCAACATTTTTCCAGTCTTCAACAGTCCAATTTTGGTGAGCTCGTGCAAATTGTGGCCTCTTTTTCCTATTTGTAGTGGAGATGAGTGGTAACCGGTGGGGTCTTCTGCTGTTGTAGTCCATCCGCCTCAAGGTTGAGCATGTTGTGGCTTCACGAATGCTTTGTTGCATACCTCGGTTGTAACGAGTGGTTATTTCAGTCAACGTTGCTCTATCAGCTTGAATCAGTCGGCCCATTCTGACCTCTAGCATCCACAAGGCATTTTCGCCCACAGGACTGCCGCATACTGGATGTTTTTTCCTTTTCACACCATTCTTTGTAAACCCTAGAAATGGTTGTGCGCGAAAATCCCAGTAACTGAGCAGATTGTGAAATACTCAGACCGGCCCGTCTAGCACCAACAACCATGTTACGCTCAAAATTGCTTAAATCACCTTTCTTTCCCATTCTCAGTGAGGAAGAAGTCAGTACCTTTTGGGACTTCGAAACGCGTCTGGGAGAATTCTGGACCCCACATTACCACCATTTTGGCGTACGCAAGGACACTTACAGCTCTACCTCCGTCTTAACCTCTCAAGTGACTGATTCGTCCTACATAAAGACTTATGCCTGATAGCTTCTTGGAATGACACAGTTCCACTCTTCATCTAAATTGAAGCTAAGGAAAATCTGAACACGTGGGACGCTGAAGGAACGGCGACCAAAAGGAAAAAGCTGCACTCAGAGGTTGGAGGTAAGGGAATAAGGCAGCTCGATAACAGGTGGGACGCCACCCAGAGCTAATAATTCCCGTATCTCAGAGAATTACTAACAAACAGCCTATATAGTGCTGATAACCAATTTTTCTGTGGTGGACTAATCAGAAATTCAGAAAGCACCTACAAGCTGTCTGACATACACATTTATACCTCAAGTGATTTTTTATCTTATCGTCATTTGTGATGTTTTATCCTTTTGTTATTTAATTTCTGTACAATTTACGTATCTTGTATGACATTTTAAATCTTTTAATAATTGAGAACTGTTATAGTAGTAGTAGTAATAAAGTAATTTGCTTTGAGCAGTCCTCCAGATATTGAGTGCCATATCTTTATTTATTTTTACAATTTACTAATCTCTTGGTGTTTTTGGAGTTAACACTTAGTGAGCACCTTTTCTATCCTACGGATTGGTAGAGCCACCCCATTCTGTGAACATATATATGATGTTTGCCTCTATTGGGTTAGTGCATTTTAGTTTTACAACAGCTGGAAGGCCACAGGTTAAGCATCCTTGCCCTATAATTTAGTTCTCCTACTCAACCTGAGGATATGCATGGAGATACAAATGGAGCATGCAGGGCAGTGCAACTGCAGTGGTGCTGTAAAACACACTTTACATGCTTTTATCTACTAAAACGTTTCTGGAGCACACAAGCTTTTATTTCAATCTAGTAGGTTTACCTTTAGCAGAATTTAGCAGCTGATATATACACAGTTGAGCGACATTATTATGACCACTAGCTAAATATCCAGAGTAACCACGGTGGCAGTATAGAAGCAGCTAGACAGGCTAGTAGTGACTCAATAAAAAGGTCCTGGTAGGTTGTCACAGGTATTTGGAGCCATGCTGACTGCAGTGCATCCCACAGCTGCTAGAAAGTGTGTGAAGGGGGATCCATAGAATGAACATGATGATATGTCCCACAGATAATTGGGTTCAGATCTGGGGAACTAGGGGGTCAGGATGGTACTTGGAAGTCTTAGCTCCTCCAAGCAATGTCAGACATTTCACTTCTCACATCAATGGCACTCTGCAGTTTTTATACATTGCTTATTCGCAATGGTACCGTTTGTGCACTCATACAGGCAGAGTCAAAAGTCGCAGGACATCATTTTATTTCAGAAACAAAAAGGGGAAATTAAATCTCAATACCCTAGGAAGAAATGGGTGAGGGGGCCTATCTTTTAGGCTATGTCTGGAACATGACCACCATCTTGAAAGCTGCCATATTTGATCAAGAGAGCTGCCATTATTTTCGAATAAGAAGAAGGGGGTCATGTAGCATATCAAAGAAGATCGGAATTATCACACACCTTATATACCCACCAAATCAGCTCACGTCTGTCACAGTGACAGTTTTGGCCGTGCAGGCTGGCTGCATGCTCCCTCACGTACTGGCTGCAGGCTGATACTTGTGTATGCCGGTTGCTTGGGGCTGCGGTTGTGTGTGTGAACTGTTGCCTATGTTTGCATCTCCCCTCTTCCATATCTCTGTGGCCATGCAGGCTGGCTGCATGCGCTTTGTGTACTGGCTATGGGTGTTCCCATGTATGCTGGTTCTGCGATGTGTGCTAGTTGCAGTCTTGTGAGTGAACAGAGTGAGTATGGATGCATTTCTGTTTGTATCACAGTGCAGTTCTGTTACTTGTTTTTGTGTAGGCTGGCTGCCTGTAACCTCGTACTGGCTACAGTTATCTTGTGTAGGCTGGTTGTCGTTTGGAGTGTGCTAACTGCAGCATTCTGTGTCTGGTGTGAACTGTCACTTGTGATCGTATGTTCTTTGGTTCTTGTTACTTCTTGTTTTTGCAATATGCCCTTCTGTGCGTGTTGCCTGGTAAAGCATTGGTGTTATTGTTTCCTTATCCATGCGTTGCCTGATCTTCTGTAGCTGTTCCATGTCTTGATTCACTTTGTTCCATGTTTAGCCTAGCAGTGCTCTAACTGCGTCTGAGAGCCTGGCAGTGCTGAACTGCTTCTGATCCTGTTTGTTCCATGTCAAGCCCAGCAGTCACTACTGCTTCTGATCCTTGTCTGTTCCATGTCTTGCCTACAGTGCCTTACTGCTTCTCTTCCTGTCCTGTGTATGTCCTTCCTTGGTGAGAGGGCTCCTGGGTTCTCTGGAGGGAGGATCTCTTGTCTGTGTGCAGCTCTGTCGGAGACTGCCATGTTTCCGTTCCGCATGGGATCCAGGCATCTTCTTGTAAGCTGGTTCCTGTTTGTTGTCTGATCCATGTTGTGTGTTTGTTTGGGTTCCAGTCCTGTTGTCTGTTTCGCTGGTCCTTGTACCTGCGTGGTACTCTGCAGGTAGCAGCCATGTGTACATGGACATTCCTGGAGGTGCGACCAGTGAGCCCTTGGCCAAGTTCATCCTCACCACTAGGGGCTCTGAATAATGGGGCTCACTGGCTCTTTGCCCTCCTAGGTTTTGCCTCTGGTCTGCTGGTGCACTTGGTTCTGTGGTAGTGCTACCACTATTGCCTAACCTGCTTTTCAGTAATGTCACGTTCACTTATTACATGTGTAATAAAGTACTCTGTTGGTCCCTGGTCTGTTTCTACCTGTGTCCTGTTTGCAAGACTTCCTGAAGGTCTGCCAATGTCAAAGGTAGGAAGTGGTCCTAATAATGTAACTCGACTGTGTATAATTAAGTCTATAAAACAAGTTAAATAATGAATATGTACAACTTTATTTAAATCAAAATGTAGGACTAATTAGTTGAAGAAATGTTAAGATAATGCAAAACTAAATGTACACAATGGCTCGGATTCACTAATCGTAAAGATGGCGAAAGCATCAGGTTGTACTGATCTGCATCATATTTAGCACAGTGGCTCAGACTGGATAGTAAATGTGGTGCAAGGATAAAAATACATTTTCTGCTTCTATAACCGCTTTTGATTGGTATTGATCTCTATTACTTGGAGACCTCTTTATACCAGAATTATGGGGCAATTTGGTCACTAAATTTCACATCTTAGGCTCTTCCCCTTTCCAGCGAAGCCATGCCACTTGGTGCTAGGTCCCACCCCATATCGAGCAGGTTGGAGAAAAAAAAAAAGTGTAGAAACCCCAAATACCAATTTACGTATTTTTTAAGATTTTTGGCACAGGCACATTAGTAAATCTGGGCCAATATCATTACAATCGTTGTCCATATCCCTTATTAGGAGATAATGTCAGAGTGGCGTTTCCTGCTCAGAACGCATCACTATTAGTCCCCTCCTATGATGAATGACTTCTTTGAATGGGCACCATAAATCCACATTTGGATGCCGCAGAATTATCCACCAGCAGTAACAGCTTAGAGATGAGTATACTTTTTGAAATTCTTTTCCAATTCGTCCAGTTTTTCAGAAAATTTGATTCATGGCCAAATCAATTCTACACAAATCAAAAATGGTCTAAATTGCACAGAAAATTAGTACACAGGTGCATCCCAATAAATTAAAATATCATTGAAAAGTTCATTCAAAAAGTGAAACTCATATCGATTCATTACTCAAAGAATTATCTATTTCAAGCATTTTTCTTTTAATGTTCATGAATATGGCTTACAGCTAATGAAAACCCAAAGTTAGTATTTCAGAAAACTAGATTAATTATATAAGACCAATAAAAAAATTAAGAGGTTGTCTAGCGCAGTGTGGGCAGGTGCCAAGTTTTGCTATAAAATGAAATCAGCATCTCCATTAAGCTTGTCAGCAGAGGGAAGCATGAAGTGCTCTAAAATGCCCTTGTAGATGGTTGCACTGACTTTGGACTTGATATAACACAGTGGACCAACACCAGTCATATTGGACCTCAAGCAAATTGCATTGTGTGCCTCTCCACTCTTCCTCCCAACTCTGGGACCTTGATTTCCAAATGAAATGCAAAATGTATCATTATCTGAAGACAGGACTTTGGACCACTGAGCAACAGTCCAGTCCTTTTTCTCCTTAGCCCAGGTAAGACACTTCTGATGTCTCTGGGTCATGAGTGGCTTGACAAAATGAATGCAGCAGTCCTAGATACGTCTGTGTGGTGGCTCTTGAAGCACTTCAGCTCCCCCAAATCCTTGAATGGCCTTTTCTTCACATTTCTTTCAAGGCTGTGGTTTATTCCCATTGCTTGTGCACCTTTCTCTACTACACTTTTTTCTTCCACTCAACTTTCCATTAAATATTGAGTCACGAACAACGGAAACAACTCCACCACCAGCTTTTGCCAAAACAGAATTTTACTTAAATGTGGTAATGAACACAACCACAAATGCTGGGAATATACAACAAATTTACATACACCTAGCCTGAAGGCTGAGACCCTTGTGCTGCACAGCACAGCGGTCTCCGATGGATGCAGGAGGAAAGCGTGGTAATCTACCTACTGGTGGGCACAACTAAACTGCCACACCTTACCTGTTATTACCCTAAAAAGCAAGAATAACTGTATGGGTGTGTGGTAGGGGCTAGCCTGTGGTGCAGCACAACAGCTTACAATCTTACATAGCTCTACAGTATTTTCCCTCCCATAACTGGTGTTTTAGCATATGCACAAGTATTCCTCCTGAGCAAAACGTCAGCCTGGATTGAGTTTGTGGGAAGTTTATCAGCTCTGCAATGTGAAATGTCCCTTTAAATTATAGATTCCTTGCAATGAACAATAGCAACATTTATGGCCTGGCACAAACAGAGACCCTAACTAACTACAGGCCTGGTCTCAGTCTCTAGGCGCTGTAATGAGGTGCGTGCACAATCTTATCGACCCGAGTCTGCTATGCATCCACTGGTGACTCTGAACAGAATAAATGCCTCTCCAACAAGCATGCGGTCCCACAATGTATGTAACTTTGCTCCTGAGCTCTCATCAGCGTTCCTGAAAGCAATCCTCGTTCCTATGGTCAGTATTAGGGTCTTGGACACGATCAGTTTCACTTAGCTGCCACTCTGGTCACTGAGGGATGCTCTCACACTTGGATGCCGTCATATCCTCTGCTGACACAGTTCCTCAGTCTCCGCTGCCTCTAATATGGCTGCTCCCTTTCTCTTCCCCCCCAGGCTCTGTAACTCCACCTCTCATGAATATGGAACTATATGCAGTCTGTAGCAGTGTTTAGAAAACAGCAGCATCTTGTGGCCAAACAGCAGAATGTCAGTCCAGATAATTTTATTTAATCTTCAGTGTTCAGACAGGGAGAGCAGTTTCCCCATGTCACAAAAGCACATAAGTAGGTGGCATGCGTCATTCACCATCTTATGCTACTGTACAGACTACTAGGAAACTGAATGTTGAACCCCAGCCAGTGGGAATTCCAGAGTGTTCTGTCACCTGGACTAGGCTAGCACCCTCTGTATGGCACTATCCATTTTTTTAAATCGTTGCACCACTACATGTGCACCATGCAGAAAGCATCTGTTATTTTTCCCAAATGCAGTGGGACCACAATGTTTCTACTATTGTCTCTGACCCCCTTGTCCAGTTTGGAGTTGTGAAGACAGCCAGCAGGATATTTGTTGCTTAATACAATTTAACAACTAAACAGCTGTGTGGTTACTCTAGCTCAGGCCGATCAGCTCTAACACGGCATGGCAACGCTGTACTTTCTACATATGATAGGAGTGAGTGGGAGCAATGCTGTTTCCTGCTTCTGTTGGTGATGCAAGGACATCCATGGAGGAGGATGTAGAGGTGGTGGATGCCTTCTTGATGCTGCAATAGCCCATGGCTTATTACACTGCTCAAAAAAATAAAGGGAACACAAAAATAACACATCCTAGATCTGAATTAATTAAATGTTCTTCTGAAATACTTTGTTCTTTACATAGTTGAATGTGCTGACAACAAAATCACACAAAAATAAAAAAAAATGGAAATCAAATTTTTCAACCCATGGAGGTCTGGATTTGGAGTCACACTCAAAATTAAAGTGGAAAAACACACTACAGGCTGATCCAACTTTGATGTAATGTCCTTAAAACAAGTCAAAATGAGGCTCAGTAGTGTGTGTGGCCTCCACGTGCCTGTATGACCTGCCTACAACGCCTGTGCATGCTCCTGATGAGGTGGCGGACGGTCTCCTGAAGGATCTCCTCCCAGACCTGGACTAAAGCATCTGCCAACTCCTGGACAGTCTGTGGTGCAACATGACGTTGGTGGATAGAGCGAGACATGATGTCCCAGATGTGCTCAATTGGATTCAGGTCTGGAAAACGGGCGGGCCAGTCCATAGCATCAATACCTTCGTCTTACAGGAACTGCTGACACACTCCAACCACATGAGGTCTAGCATTGTCTTGCATTAGGAGGAACCCAGGGTCAACCACACCAGCATATGGTCTCACAAGGGGTCTGAGGATCTCATCTCGGTACCTAATGGCAGGCAGGCTACCTCTGGCGAGCACATGGAAGGCTGTGCGGCCCTCCAAAGAAATGCCACCCCACACCATTACTGACCCAATGCCAAACCGGTCATGCTGGAGGATGTTGCAGGCAGCAGAACGTTCTCCACGGCGTCTCAAGACTCTGTCACATCTGTCACATGTGCTCAGTGTGTATTGAGATAAACCACGGCACACCAATGTCTTATTATTTTGCAAATTTATTTTAGGTACACAATGGTATTTCACAAGATTTGTCAATATATGACTAGTCGCGCCATAGCTGTGATATAAGCAAAAAATCACGTATATATTTGTAGGCCTTGTTATGTCCCAACGTTTCGGTCCTGTCAAAGACCTTTCTCAAGGGATCGTGGCCGGTTGGTAAAGCTGCATGGTGTAGGCGCTCAAGCTTTACCAACTGGCCACGATCCCTTGAGAAAGGTCTTTGACAGGACCGAAACGTTGGGACATATCAAGGCCTACAAATATATACGTGATTTTTTGCTTATATCACAGCTATGGCGCGACTAGTCATATATTGACAAATCTTGTGAAATACCATTGTGTACCTAAAATAAATTTGCAAAATAATAAGACATTGGTGTGCCGTGGATTATCTCAATATATTCTGCGACTGAAGTCCTCTGCGAGCACCCACCACCATACCAAGGTGTGCGGATTCTACAATTTCCTACAATTGATGTGCTCAGTGTGAACCTGCTTTCATCTGTGAAGAGCACAGGGCGCCAGTGGCGAATTTGCCAATCTTGGTGTTCTCTGGCAAATGCCAAACGTCCTGCACGGTGTTGGGCTGTAAGCACAACCCCCACCTGTGGACGTCGGGCCCTCATATCACCCTCATGGAGTCTGTTTCTGACCGTTTGAGCAGACATGCACATTTGTGGCCTGCTGGAGGTCATTTTGCAGGGTTCTGGCAGTGCTCCTCCTGTTCCTCCTTGCACAAAGGCGGAGGTAGCGGTCCTGCTGCTGGGTTGTTGCCCTCCTACGGCCTCCTCCACGTCTCCTGATGTACTGGCCTGTCTCCTGGTAGTGCCTCCATGCTCGGGACACTACGCTGACAGACACAGCAAACCTTCTTGCCACAGCTCGCATTGATGTGCCATCCTGGATAAGCTGCACTACCTGAGCCACTTGTGTGGGTTGTAGACTCCGTCACATGCTACCACTAGAGTGAAAGCACCGCCAGCATTCAAAAGTGACCAAAACATCAGCCAGGAAGCATAGGAACTGAGAAGTGATCTGTGGTCACCACCTGCAGAACCACTCCATTATTGGGGGTGTCTTGCTAATTGCCTATAATTTCCACCTGTTGTCTATTCCATTTGCACAACAGCATGTGAAATTGATTGTCACTCAGTGTTGCTTCCTAGGTGGACAGTTTGATTTCACAGAAGTGTGATTGACTTGGAGTTATATTGTGCTGTTTAAGTGTTCCCTTTATTTTTTTGAGCAGTGTATAATCCTGCAGATCTTGCGCACAGCAATGCTTTTGCCTTCTGGCACTGTGGAGAAAAGCTGCCAGATGGGAGATCACACAGAACTAGTGGCAGCTGAGCTCGGCTGACACGTTTTGAGCCTGTACCCACAGTTTCAGCCGCTTCCCAAGTTCCTGAGCTGACCATATTAGAAGTGAATCTGGTCCTGGTGGAATTTCCTTTCTTTTTCAGATTTTGGTTATGCACAAAAGGATAGGAGAGAAACTCCTTGCTGACAGTGGAAACGTGTTACCACTTTAGGAAGGAATGCAGGGGAGTGTCTAAGACTAATTATATATTCCAAAATACTCAAGTATGGTGGTTTGCAGGAACAGGCTTTTAATTCCCCTACTATTCCACCTTTAAAAACAGCCTGTTTCAGTTTAATCGTTATTTTCAATTAATTGAATGCTCAAAAAAATGTTTCGTCTCACTCATTTCTTCTTGTTGCATGTTGAAGCTCTACTTGGAACCTTGTTCAGATCCAACAATGTAAAATATGATTTTTTGCCATTTTTCAAGTGGTCTTAAACTTTTGATCAGGACTGTAGAAGGCCCTTTGGCCAGTGGGCTCACAGTGCATCCATCTTCAGTGGATTGTCTTGAGGCAGAAGGGAGAAAGTCTCTGACCTGGGAATTCTTTTTTGTAGTAAATAGATCTATAAATCGGGGTCCCCATCTCTGACTTTCCGGCCTAGTACTCATTTTCCTTCCTTTAATGTGTTCCTGCTGAGAAAGTCTGCTGTTACATTTTCTCTTCCTTTTATGTGTACTGCATACAAAGAGCAGGGGTGCACCACTAATGAGGCCAGGTGAGGAGATTGCTTCAGGCAGGGTCAAGAGGGGGGCAGCGGAAGGACCATGGACAATGAACGCTTTCATTGTGGCAAAGTGATTATTTTAAGAAATTGGCATTAGGAGGGGACGCAGTTTCAGTTTTCGCCTCAGGCAGCAGAAAGGCTAGGTGCAGCCCTGACAAAAAGGTCTGCTCTGTGTCCCACCCTAACTATTTATATTATGCCACCATGGTCATGTTGTCAGATAGTACTCTTATGTTCTGCAAATGTATCGAAGCTTTCAGGTTATTTAACGTTATGGAGGTGGCACCTTTTATTTGTAAGCCTCAACGCTGTTTCCTGTCCTTTGAGTGGTGGATCATCCTCCTATCGGTGCCGGTGTGGAGGTGTGAGGTAAAGGGGCCATATATTGTCTATAGTAACTGGCTTGTGTCTGCAATTTGTCAGACACTGCCACAATAAATCCTATCACATCCACAGCTGAGAAACTGAATTGCGCCTGGCTGATTGTGCCTGATCCAGCTGTCAGCCTCTGAGCCAATAAGGGCAAGCACTTCCTCTCAGAGTTATGCGATCCTCCTAATTTCTTGTCGTTTTCCCCATCACTGCTGTAAAATGTTGCTGGGCACAGCTTTTGCGTGATTCATGCAAAGCAAATTGCCAAAACTGTGAAATTCTTAACAAATCTGATTCATTTAGAATAGATTTTCTTATCTCTACAGCTCCTCACCAAGGGTCTCAGCTCCCCTGTTGTGTAGTCCAGGGTCAATCAACAACCTCATGTACTGTAGCTGTTGTGATACTTCATCTCCCAGCATGCACATTTGCTCAGCCACTCAATTAGAAGCAAATAGACCATGCAGGAAATTTTAGCTTTACAACAGCTAGGGTTCTGGATGTTGCTGAACTTTGGTGTAGTCGGTATGACAACCCCCCCCCCCCTCCCCTTTAATTCTCTTTCATAAAGGTTGAGTATTGGAGAATAACGTTCTTTGATATCACAAGCATAGGGCATAAATCAAAATTAAGCAGTATGCACCGAAAATCTACAACAAATCTACCACTGTAAATCACTAGATCTGGTCATAAGGTAAACCCTTCAGCAAATGCTATAGCATACTGAATGTAAATTTTTTTTTTCTGCTGCTAGTCCCAGTCGAGATGTAATCAATTCAGTTACCGTAATTAAAAATTATTTTTATTTTATTTTTATTTTCTGGTCTTCACCTTTCAGGGATGTGGAGGTCAACACAAAAACAATAAAAAAAAATAAAAAATTGCACTCAGCAGAAACTATACAGTTAACATAGAAGTTTCAAATAATGGTTGCCTGCTAGATTTCTCGCCATGTAGCCCAGCATGGATGAGTTTCCTAGGAAACCGTTTTCCTGACACTTATGGTTTTTTGATGCACTCTCTTTATCTGAGCAGCAATCCATGCATCTGACACAGACATTCCTCATTTCACGCTGCAAATGAGAACAAACTGTCTAGCATTATAAAGGCATCACCATTGTGAAGATAGATCTGTAGCCTTTAGAGCATATCACATAAATGTAAACACTATTGTTCCATCTCCTGGTAGAAAGTTAAGTTCTCTTATCATCTAAAACTTTTGTGCAAGAAAGCAACTGCCTTTTAAAATCAAGCACTGTGTGGGGAAGAGGGGACTCTCTTAAACCATAAGAAAGTGGCATTTTTCTTCTCCACTGTATCTTTACAGACGGTTGAGACATTACCTATAAAATGCATCGCAAAGTTATGGAACAAATGTTTTTCACGGTTTCCCTCCACGATGCAAGCTCTTGGTTAAAAAACGATTGAATATTTGATTTACATATTTTAAAAAATTGCTCTTTTCACACTGGTGATTCCCTCTACACGTTTCTGTTTCATTATTAAAGCCAGCATAATTCACCAAGCTTCCATTTTTAGCTGCTGAAATTAGATCTGTCATGAACGCATTAGACTGGTCACTTTGATATGGACACTACGAGTCTCATATGTAGCCTGTAATACCATTGTGTGCAGCGCACAGGCTATAAGAGAATGCACACTTAAAGAGAATAGATCAGAAAATTACATGGTTTTACAGTATGTTAAGCATTTTTTTTTTAGTATTTTTTGTTCATTTTCTTTTACTTTTCCATGTCACAAACAAAAAACAAAAATAAAATTGCAGCCTAGCAGAGTAATGGGTAAGGGAAACACCTCTCCCCTGCAGTGTCCATGTGTATCGCTGTCCTGAGGACGATGATACAGATGAATATAGAGATGAACGCTTCCACAATGGAAACGCTCATCTCTCCCTGCCCTGCCACAGAACCGCTCATGGGCCCCCCTAACACACTGGCCCCCTGTGCAGCCAAACCGGCTGCACAGGTGATATGGCCGCGCCCGATACATCTATACACAGGGTGGCCCACAAAAAAAGTAGTTCGCTTCCAATATCTCCAAATGAAACTGCCCTAATAGTAAATCAGTCTTCGTTGTCCATAGCAGCCAATCAGAGCCTAGCTTTCATTTTTTCGGAGGCATGTAGGAACTGAAAGCTGAGCTCTGATTGGTTGCCATTGGCAATTAAGACAGATTTATTATTCCGCTTGATAAAAATGGTCTATTTTGTCAGAAAGATGGTGTTCGACCTGGAACAGCGAATGGTGATTGTGAAAGGCTATGTGCGAAGCAGATCGATTTAGGAAACGCAAGAGACCTTTGCTGACAAGTACCCAGGAACAAAACTACCAGCTAAAGGTTGTACTCATTGTTTGGTTCGGAAATGCCATCAAACTGGCTCTGCTGCAAACATGAAGAAACCAAGGCCTCCATCAATCAGGACGGCTAAAGTAGTGCATGAAATTCAGCAGTGGATTGCAAGTAGCCCCCCAAAATCAACTCTAAGACTCAGCAAGTTGGTGTAACACGAAACATGTCAGGGATTGCTGAAATCTCTGAAACTGAAACCATACTGAATAACGTGTAGCTTTGTCGGACTCATGTAAATTTATTGGACTTGGCTGCTGACTAAGATTGCTGACAGACATTTGGACCCATTGCTGTACTTCATAACAGACTAGGCTTGGTTTAATTTATTAGGTCACATAAATTCCCAGAATAGGAGTTACTGGTCCACTGAACATCCCCATCTGACTCCCGAAAGACCACTTCACAAACAGAAAATTAGCATTTGGTGTCCAGTGTCAGGAACACGAATGGTGGGCCCAATTGTCTTCAAATTATCTGTGAATACCGCAATTTACCTGGACATCTTTGAACAGTTTTAGAACCAACTAAAACCAGGAGACAAAATGCCCTGCCTTTTTCAACAAGATGGGGCAACCTCACAGAACTCACTGGCACAGGTTCATTAACTCTTTACTACCATTGGAGGTGGCTATTTTTTGTGTGCCACCCAGTAGTAGTGCTCTAAAAGATTTAGTAAAACTTGTAATTTGTTCATTTTATTTCTGCACTTTATATGCTTAGGAGTCAAATGGGCGGTCTTATTATTGATTGACATAATTTGCTATGCCTAGTCATTCAGAGATAGCGGTCAATCATGAAATAGGACAGCCCCCATGACTCTGAAGCATAGAAAGAGCAGAGGTTTAACTGAATGAATTACTTCAAGTTTAGTGAATCTTTTCCCATAAATCTATATCAATCTGCTCAGCTTCTCCTGCTCTATAACATGCTGCCTGCAGATTGTACGGCATTTAATATGGCACAGACATCATCACATGGCTGACACAGCAAGGAACGCACTGGAGGACAGTTATGAAGATGAACCATATTTATCACAGTGGCTGATGCTGGATGATATATTTATGCATCTTTAAAGGGAATGTCCCACAATTTTTATTTTTTTTTCAAAACACCTGGATCTGAAGCCTTTAATTGCATACAATTAAAAAAAAAATTGCAGCTATTATAACCATACCCATGTTATAAGGGAAAATAATAAAATGAATAGAACACCCAACCCAATCCCGAACTTCAGTGAAGAAGTCTGGGTTCGGGTTTGGGTACCACATTCAGTTTTTTCTCAAGCATGTGCAAAATGCATTGCACTCGTGCGGACAACACTGAACATCGGAATGCAATCGCAGTCAAAAGTGACTGCAATTGTGTGCCTACTCGTGCAATGCACACGCGACGCATCCGGAGAAAATCCAGGACACCTGTGTGAAAGAGGGTCAAAATGAAAACATTCAAAAATAATTCTTCAAACAGCTCCGCACACAACACCAAAAAGTTATAGGAGTTAGAATATGGAGACTAAAAGAAAAAAAGTATTTGTCAAGATTTATTTTATTTATTTTTTTCAGTACAAAAATGCAATAAAAAAAATATTGCCAGATTCATACTGACCTGTAGAATGAAAGTAACTGGTCAGTTTTAAAGTTATAGGGAACAACGTAAAAACAAAACCTAAAAAAAATAATTATAAATAAATTAACCGTTGTGGAATGGTGTTTTTTTTCCTCTAATTTCACCCCATTTATATATTTTTTCCCCATCCCACCACAATGTATGCAACTAGAGATTAGCGAAGCGAAGCTGACGAAATTGAATTAGATCCGAATTTCAGGCAAAATTGCATTTGCATCAAAGGCGAATTTCCTCACGCTTCGTGGTAACAAATCACATTTTTTCCTAAAATTGCTGCTACATGTGTGAGTACCTGGGGAGAGGATCTCTGGGAAGGCGGGATAAGCCATAATGCATGCATGCAGCCAATCAGCAGCCAGCCCTGTAATGTCACAGCCCTATAAATAGCGTCAGCCAACTTAACCATTTACCAGTGAACTTCGTGCAGCGAGAGAAGTCTACAGGCGCAAGGGACAGTGATAGGAAAGACTTAATTGTGGTGAAAAAAACGATTTATAAGTGCAGGGAAAGGATAGGAAGGAAACATACCACAGTATTTATGTAGAACAGAGCTCAGTAGGGAAGGTTAAAAACTGGGTAATAGGAACAATCCTATTACCCTTTGCTGCACTGACTGGGGATCCAAATTGCCATTATACATCTCTAATTCCAGCAAACCGTTCTGGTTATTGGGGTGCAAGTGCTGTTTGATACAGCTATTAACAGGGTTTATTACAAGGAAATATTTCTACAGTACGTCTTATTTGCCCTTGTGCGGTGCAGTTATATGTTGTAAAGCCTAGTTTGCCGTGTATTAGTGGCGAAATAAAAATATATTCGCCATTCAACGTTGCACTTATCTGTGAAAAGTGTTTTGTATTGTGTAAAAGTATAAAATAAATTAGGGCCTAATTGCCGTTATGTGGTGCAGCAATATATTCTGAAGCCCTGTTGCCGTGTATTAGTTGGAAAAGAAAAAATATTTGATCTAACAGTATGTCAGACAGAAGTGCCAGGCCCTGCACAGGGGCCTAAATGTTTCTGGCGCAGGCAGAGGTCGCAGCAGAGTAAGGGGGCATGGCAGCAGGGGTCGCAGCGGGAGGCCTGAGCTCCCGGTGTCATCTAGCGGTCGTGTCTTGACCAGCAACCCAGCGGTTCTTGAATGGTTGACTGTCACTTCAGTCAGCAAATCTATCACTGAAGTGATTGCCAAGAGACAACAGTATGCGTGCACTCATCTAACAGAGCAGAAGCTGAACGTGCTCCTGTCCAAGTTGCTGGTGCTAAAGTCCCTCCCTTTCCAAGTGGTGGACTCTGCACCTTTTCCGAGAACTGATGGCCTGCGCCAAGCCGAAATGAAGAGTCCCAAGCCGTCATTTCTTTGGCAAAAAGGCAGTACCAGCCCTGCACACACACAGAACAAAAAGGTGTGCCCAGTCCTTAAACCTGTGAATGAAGATGGAGGCAGCATGTCCGGTACAAAAAATCCCTTTATTGGGAGCCGCTTAGGTGAACAAAAAACGTGCAGAGGGTAGTTACGTTTCAGCTAATACATAGCCTTTATAAAACACCATGTGTACTCTAAAAGATTCTGTTTAAAAAACCCGCCCAAGTGATCCTAGTGGGCAGGTTTTGCTTATGATCATGTGACTCACGACGGACATGTGATTACATGGCCCCACCTCCCCAGACATGCGCACTGACTGCCGGAGGACGCTCTAGAAACGTGCACCATGAAGGTACGTGGTAGGCTGGATTTTATGCCCTAAGTGGGCGAATATTATCACATGGCTAATATGCACGTATGTACACACCTGAGATATAATGAGCATTCCACTGAGTGGGCAATTGGCCACAGTTGTGAGAGTGGGTGTGGTTTATGGTTTTTAAACAGAATCTTTTAGAGTACACATGGTGTAACGTAACTACCCTCTGCACGTTTTTTGTTCACCTAAGCGGCTTCCAATAAAGGGATTTTTTGTACCGGACATGCTGCCTCCATCTTTATTCATTGGACTGTACATTCAGGAGCCGTGATGGATCTAGGACTCCAGGCAGGCTGTTGCATTCCGGATGACCACAAGTTCTGGTAAGTGAGACTCCACAACATTTCTTTTGCAGTCCTTAAACCTGTCTGTCTGCCAAAGTGCACGGCAGTGCAGACATATGGAGCTATAATGACGGTCAGGGACAATACAAGTCCTTTACGGCCCACTGGGTGAATGTGGTTTCTGCACAGCCACCCCAGCAACTTGGCCAGGTGATGTGGCTTCCGCCTCCACGTTGGCACGCCGTTGGTCCTGCGACAATGTCCGCCTCTGGCTCCTCATCCTCCACTGTGTCCTCAGCCTCCACTGAAGGGACAATTCACAGTGCCCCTCCAGCATACCACATGTGCAGGGCATGGCGGTGTCACGCTGTTCAGCACCTTGTTTGCCTGGGCGAACTTAGTCTCACAGGGAAGGAACTGCTCCGTGTCCTTCATCCTGGTTTCTCCGCAACAATTTAAAATCAGAAACATGGTGACCGACAACGGGAAGAACATGATGTTTCGCTGTGTCAAGGAGGGCTGAGCCATGCATGGTGCACGTGTTCAATCTGGTTGTCAAGCGGTTCCTGAAGTCTTCCACCCATCTGCAAGACATCCTAAATATGGCCAGGAAACTTTGCATGCACTTCAGCATGCGCTCACGTTCCACTGCCAAGGCTGCTAGGGAGGGGGTGGCAGGAGCAGTACCAGCTCCATCAGCATCAGCCCGAGTCTAGAATTGCTGATTAGCAGCTTTCTTCACCCGCATAGTGAAGAAACTACTAGCCACTAGCCAGCAGCTAGACATAGAGCAGGACCTAAACCAGCAGGTGGTGGCATACTTTGAGTGCACCCTGCCAGTCATAATTGAAGATCCGCTGCACTACTGGGCAGCCAAACTGGATTTGTGCCCGCAGCTGACAGTTTGCCCTGGAAAAGCTGTCCTGCTCGGCCAGTAGTGTGGCATCAGAGCGAGTGTTTAGTGCAGCGGGGGCCATAGTTACCCCAAGAAGAACTTGCCTGTCCACCCTAAATGTGGAGAGACTGACCTTTGTCAAAATGAATCAGGCGTGGATCAGCCAGGATTTCTACCCACCAATGTCTGATGCATCTGGTTAGATCATCCATGCTGCCTCACCCAAACCTTGACAAAAGACTTTCTGGCTACATGCCTCAGCTACTAATATGATGCTGCCACCCGCTTGATGCCACACATCTGATGCCAAGTGCCCCTTCTTACACCCACCATCTTCAGCGGGTACTATTATTGCCACCCACCTCCACATTCCGTAATTGTGCCACTCTGACCTCCTCATGCTGCTGCCACCTCCACACAGCTATTGGGCCACTCTGTGGTCTCCTCATGCTGCTTCCATCTCACTACTAGGTCATAGGGCCACTCTGCACTACTATGTCATAGGGCCACTCTGTGGACTTCTCGTGCTGTTCCCACCCTCCCCACTTCATGACTGAGCCACTATTTTGCCTTTTTGGCTTAGCTGATATTTGACCCTTCTTCTGATCTGTCAGAAGGAAAAATGAGACTCGCAACGGATCCTCTCTGTGTAGCAGCTGTAATGCCTGTATGGTCCCATCAGAATTGGCCTATGATTTGGTAGCCAAAAGCAGGAGTGGGTACAAAAACACAGAAGACCTGCAAATATTCCATTCATGTGTCATCTCTGTTTTTGATCTACTTCTGTTTTTATTGGCATTAGCAATACTGATGGATTACTGACCAAATGCTGACCGAGTAAAGACAGATGTTCCACAGACAGGATCAGTTTGGGGGTTATTGTTCTGACAGATCAGAGCAAGGGCAAAATAATCAGTGACTTCAACACAAACTTACTGCTGACACCCTCTCCCCTCTGGAAGGGGGGCTGTACTTGTATAAGTGTTTAAATAGGATCAACAGGCAGGCAGGGTGATGGTTAAGATACAGACGAGGTAAGGAGGTTGGAGACTTTACAGGAACATAGAAAAGACAGACAGGATAAACTAAAAAACAGACAGAACTAAAACTAAAAGGTGCTTGAACACACAGGCAGGGCAGGTACAAGCTAGAGCACATACAGGGGAAAAACACAGGATAAACACAGGTAAATTGCAATAGCACAAGACCATCAACAACTTTAGGTTCACTGATGATCAGCAAAGCTCAGAGACCCTCCAAATACTATGGAACCCCCGGCCATCTGTTGGGGAAGGATTTGGAAGCAAGCTCACCTGTGCGCCTCCAAATCCTTCCCCAGCCAATGGGCCATAAGGAGACAAAGGCTGGTGCACAAAGCAGAAATACAGAGGCAGCAGTATGGCGATTAGCATGGGTATCATACCCGCAAGGGAGAGCAGCGGACAGACAGCTAGTCATAGTCTAGTTGTACAAATAATTTGCCTTGCCCCGACAAACAGGGAATATGCCCCTGCATTAAAGAAGCAATTCTCAGAGGATCCACAGGCTCCTAGCACAGAGGTAGTCACTCTGAATTAAAAGAAGCATCATTTATACTACTAAAATTCAGAAAATCCTTCAAATTCAGCCTTTGTTTCCATCTTCAGCAAAATGTGCAAAACGAGTTTGCTTGCAATTTATTGTATGTTATTAGAATAAGCTGTAAAAGGCATACTGTGAAACATAAATAAAGGACACCCCATGCCAGAAATTTTTGATTAACAAAGTGAAATTAGTAGCTTGGGAACCAAACACCAAAATATTAGTCATCAAATTCTCATCAAGAGAGGCAGTTTTTGATTTATTTGGCTGGCTAACAAAGAATTTTCTGTCAGATTCTATTAATCAAAATAAATGGCTTTGATAGCATTCCCAGCAAATCACATATCATGTCTTACATTAATAATTATATGCTCCAGAAAGTCCTGAATAGAGATGGACTTCTAAAAAAAGGATGTTAAGAACCCTAACACACATACTAAAAAGCTTGGCTTTAAGTACACAATCAAGGTACAATTTTCCCGAGAAACATAAAAGGAAAAAGACAAAGTGTTCTGAAAATAGGCAGCAAATTATTGTTCTACAAGTCTTCCACCATTCAATATTTGTAAATGTGTTTTCTGGTCATGAATTCTGCTCTTTAATCATTTTCCACCACAATGCAGCCTCACTAACGAGACTTTCTGCGATAACACATTCCCAAAGCTACAGAAATTAAAAAAATTCTAGGTCTATTTTTGATGGACTGTTTAATCTGAATTTTATGCTTCTGAAATTTGATGTCTGCACCAAAACCACTTACCAATAGGTAACCAACCAAGACAAATGCAATAGACTATTACTTAATGGCCAATATGACCAAGGGCTCATGCAAACGACCGTATTTTTCATCAGTGTGCTATTAGTATTTTTTGCAGGTAGCACACTGACATGCTTTCTTATGGGGTCATACGCATTTTTTGTAGATCCATGTAGACATTTGGCAATTTATAGAACAGGTATTTTATTCTGTTTAGCAGGCGGGAATGTGCCGTTCCACTGAGGGGATTCAAAAAAAAATATTAAAAAAATATGAGGGATACACATGGAAAGTATCTGTATTTTCCAGGTCTGAAGTTTGTGGACCAAAATATGTAAGGACAGTCATGTGCAGGAGGCCTAAAATCCTGTTTAACAGTATGATTGGCAGATGCGGTCACTGGAGAACTGCAGCTAAATCCCTATCTATCTGATTGTGTCTCGTGCTGCAGTTTAATACCATTCATTCAAGAGGTCTAATATAAATGTAGATGTAGTTAGGCACCTAAGGCCTCTTTCACATGAACTAGTTTTCGGCGCAGGTGCAATGCGTGACGTGAACGCATAGGACCCGCACTGAATCCTGACCCATTCATTTCAATGTGTCTGTGTACATGAGCGTTTTTTCCACGCATCCGTTCTGCTATATTCTGCGTTTTTCACACAGCCCTGGCCCCATAGAAGTGAATGGGGCTTCAGTGAAAAACGCATTGCATCCGCAAGCAAGTGCAGATGCAATGCGTTTTTCACGAATGGTTTCTAAGAGATGTTGCGTGTAAACCTTCAGTTTATCACTCGCGTGAAAAACGCATCAAAATGCATTGCACCCACATGGAAAAAACTGAACGCAACCGCAGACAAAACTGACTGAACTCGCTTGCAAAAAATGGCACGAGTTTCCCTGAATGCATCCGAAATCAATCCGTCTTGCTCGTGTGAAAGAGGCCTTAACTTCATAGATTAAGCAGAGCCTGGAGACACCA
The DNA here is from genome assembly GCF_905171765.1 of Bufo bufo. Taxonomy (NCBI): domain Eukaryota; kingdom Metazoa; phylum Chordata; class Amphibia; order Anura; family Bufonidae; genus Bufo; species Bufo bufo. The sequence goes on from NC_053391.1 coordinate 454,792,988, forward strand.
GGAGCAAGTCCAAAAGCTCCCATTCACGCTATACCAATAAAAACGCATGTGTCACCGGCTCTATAACGTTTCATCCAAAAATAAGGCAGAGACCTCAGAGACTAACTGCTACCTCAAAAGGAATATAGGATAGAGAGGTCTCCTATCCAGTCCTTTATCCCCTAGTTTTTTCCATAAACTCCACATGCTGTCAGGCAGATTATGATGAGAGACATCTACACCATCAGTCTGCACTACCTCCTTCTAGATTACATTTAGAGATCTCTCTTTGGAGTGACTTGCCAGACGGTGTACATTTCTCAGTAGAGCCATTTATAACATCTGGGCTACAACCCTCGATGAGTGTGTACAGCATTGATTGGGGGGGGGGGGGGAGACATCTGCTGTCAACCGGGAGCTACGACATGCTGCTATAGTGTGAACAGCGGTGATGTAGTGAGAGACATCTGCAACAACAGCGTGTGGAGTTTGTGGAATAACTATGAGGAGATACAGGTTTGGATAGGAGACCTCTATCCTATATTCCCTTTGAGGTAATAAGTCTCTGAGGCCTCTGCAGAAGAGAAAAGACTATGCAAAAAAAAAAAAAAAAATTATATATATATATATATATATATATATATATATATATATATATATATATAATAATAATAGAACATGTCCTATCTTTGTCCAAATTACAGACAAGGATAGGACTGTTCTATTAGGGGCAGACACATCTGCTCCGTAAAACGTGGAATGCACGGTGTCCGCGTTTGGCCTGTGGTTTTCATGGACTGTTAGAATATGCTCAGCAAATTAATTTTCAGACTAGCAGTGTCCATGGAATATGTATGACACACGGACATCAGATGAACCACTGACCATCTGGTCACAGACATGTGAAAGAGGCCTAAGACAAAGGTTTTATATACAAAAGAAGAAGACCCAGCTATTCCATCCATACATTTATACATATCTAATAGCTGAAACTTACCTTTTGTTTTCTGAGTGCACTTTTAACAAAGGCGTCGTCTCTGTATAACTGTCTTTCACTGGGCTGTACAGTTTAAAAAGATTAAATGGATACCTACAAAATTAAGAAAGCATATGAAAAATTTAATATAGAAATAACCTTAAAGTCTTGATACATCATATACTAGATACAGAAAATAGATAACGTTACCCTAAGTAAAATAGCGGGCACTGTTATTCTTGGAATAACATTTCCTGCACATACTTTATAGTACTTTTTCACCAATCAAGACTAAACCACTTGTGCAGTACAGAGGTTTACTTTACTACTGATAAGCACACATTTGCACCACCCTTGGTGTTTAGATTCATTAAAACTAGAGATGAGCGAATTTCAAAATAAAAATATTTTTTTATTTTTTATTATTATTATTGTTTAAAAAGGCTATATTATGGTTGCAGAGAGCCTTTATAGTGGTGTAAAACACTGTGCCTTGCAGTAATATGCATAGGGAGTGTGCTGTGGTAGTGAAATAATACTGTGAGTCAGTAAGACATTTAGATGAAAGGCATCTCTCTTAGAATCACTGCATACTTCATTAGGGCAGTTACATGGCCAAAACTGAACTCAGCCTTACAGGTCAATGTTAGCGCCAGGGATAAAGAACTGTGCAGAGGCCCAAAATCCTACTATAGAATGAAAGAGCTCACTCCTTTTACACCAATTTACTGATTCCACATAGATGTCTACAGAACCTGTTCTATTAAACGCTTATACAAGTAGAGCCCCCCGACAGAGTGGAGAGAGTGTCAGTAGTAAATTTGTGTTGATGTCACTGATAATTTTGCCCTTCCTCTGATCCGTCAGAACAATAACCCCCAAAAAACAGATCCGGTCTGTGTAGCATACGCCTTCAGTCAGTCAGTCAGCATTTGGTCAGTAATCCATCAGTATTGCTAAAAGCAAAAAAAACAAAAAAAAAAAACAACAACAGGAGTGGATCGAAAACAGAGATGACTTGTGAATGGAATATTTCCATGTCTTGTTTTTGTACCCACTCCTGTTTTTGGCTATTAAATCATAAGCCAATTCTGATGCAAAATAGAGACCATGTCATGCAGGCCTTACAGCGGTTACATAGAAACTATCCGTTGTGAGTCTCATTTTCCTTTCCTTCTGACAGATCAGAAGAGTCAAATAAATTATGGTAGCCAAGCCGAAAGGCAAAATGGTGGCCGTCATGAAGAGGGGAGGGTGGGAACAGCATGAGAAGTCCACAGAGTGGCCCTATGACATAATGGCGAGGTGGAAGTAGTATGAGGATGCCACAGAGTGGCACAATGACAAGGTAGATGTGGCTGCAGCAGCATCAGGGGGAGGCCACAGGGTGGCACAATGACAGTGTGGAGGTGGCAGCAGCAGCATCAGGAGACCTTAGTGTTGAGGTGGCAGCAGCATCAGGAGGAGACCACAGAGTGACCCGTTGACAGTGGGGTGGTGGGTGGCAATACAAGAGCCAGCTGAAGATGGTGGGTGAAAGAAGGAGAACTTAGCATCAGATGTGTGGCATCAGGCAGGTGGCAGCATCAGAATAGTAGCTGAGGGAGGTAGCCAGAAGAAACATTTTGGGTGGACAGGAAAGTTCTTTTTGGGGTAAACTATAGCCCCCGCCGCACTAAACACCTGCTCTGATGCCACACTACTGGCAGGACAGCTTTTCCAGGGCAAACTCAGCCAGTTGCATCCACAAATAGAGTGTGGCTGCCCAATAGTCCAGCAGATCTTCAATGTAGGGTGGCAGGGTGCTGTCCAAGTATGCCACCACCTACTGGTTCAGGTCCTGCTCCAGGTCTAGCTGCTGCTACTGGTGAGTAGTTTCTTCACTAGGCGGGTGAAGAAAGCTGCTTATTAGTGACTCGACTCAAATTACTGCTGATGGAGCTGGAACTGCTACTACCCCCCCCCCCACCCTGCCACAGCAGCCATGGCAGAGGAATGTGAGCGCAGAGGGACCCCCCGGTCAAACCAGCGAGAGGATGGACGATGGCACAGATAGGAAGCAGCCAACTGACTACATAGGATGTCTCTACAGTAGTTCAGTTTGTCCTCCCTCTCAACGGGTGTAAAAAAGGCCCCCCATTCTGGACCAGTAGCAAGGGTCCAACAAGGTGGAGAGCCAAAAATCATCCCTCTGCTGAATGGTGACAATTCGGCTGTTACTACGGAAGTGAGCACGCATAGGGCCATTTGTGCAAGTGACTCGGAGGGACTCCCTGCATCCATCTCCACTGCATACTGCCACGGTCTGTCTGGGTCCTCTGCCTAGTCTTCCTCATCGCTCTGTAGCTCCTCTGGCTGCTCCCGCTCCTCCTCTCCTGTCACCTGTGCATAAAAACCACCCATTTTGCTACACATTGCTTGTGCTCCAATATCCTCCTTCTCCAGTTCAGCCCCCACAGAGTTCATGTGGCCGTGGGATCTAGGCACCACGTCTCCAGTCTTCTGACCAGCCAGATTTACCAGCATTCCAGGATATGAAGCAGTGGAATGACGTTCATTCCGTAGTCCTGACGACTGACAAATAACATGGCCTCCTCAATGGGCTTGAGCAAACAGCAGGTGTCACGAATGAGCTGCCACTGGCTGACATTGAAGTTACACAGGGGAGTACTCCTGTCCACTTGGATCATAAAGAAATGGTTTATGGCCTCTGTTCGTATAGTCTGTCCAACATATGGAGGGTGGAATTCCAACGGGTGGAAACGTCGCATATCAGCCTATGTTGTTCCTATTACTCAGGCTGTGAACTCCCCTACTGAACCCTGTTCTGCTTCAATACTGTGGAATGATTCCTCCCTATCCTTTCCCTGAACTTCTATGCAGCAAAATAAAAGTTTTGAAGTCTTTCCTAGCACTGTCCCTAGTGCCTTCTGACGTCTCTCCCTGCACTAAGTAGACTGGAAAATGGCTGAATCCAAGATGGCTGAGGCTATTTATAGGGCTGTGACATCAAAGGGCTGGCTGTTGATTGGCTGCATGCATGGCATTGTGGGTGATCCCTCGTTCCCAGAATTCCTTGCTAACACGTGCAGCAGGCATTTTAGGAAAATATTTGATTCGTTACCACTTATCGTGAGGAGATTCTGATTCGGTCTGAATTGAATTTTTCCTGAAATTTGGATCGAATTCCACTTCGTCAACTTTGATTCGCTCATGTCTAATTAGGACCACTAGAAACTATCCCTATGAAAGTAAAGACAGACTTATAGCTGAATGCCTACAGTTGCACAAATCTGCCACAGAGAGAAACCCCAATTGCACTGAAAAGAGCAATCTATTCTGCTTAGTTTTATGATCAGTGTAAAATCTGTGGAAATCTCTCACAAGAGAAAACACAGGCACATCAACATATAAATTTGAAAATTTTCCCAGTGTTTCTGCTGATACCACAAACGTATTATAAACAGAGTCTTAAACCTGCTTCTTGATGTTACAATCTCATAATTCCAGCAAGTGGAAGTGAGGGCTCAATGGTAATATTTCTGATATCCTCTACACAAGGTTGTAGCAAGTATCCATGGGGCCCCACTCCACCATGACCAGTTTCAGTGGCAGGTTCACAACATGAGATGCTTAGGATTATGTTGGTTTCACCAATACACAGATATAATGCACACAGTGATGTCACAATAGTGGTATAATGTGCATAGTGAAGTTACAGCACAGACATAATCTTCACAATAATGTCACAGAACAGTAATAAGGCTCACAGTGATATCAGAATAGTATGATAATATGCACCCTTATAGAGGTCGCAATAACACCTGTACAAGAGTCAGACGCCTGCACAGGCTCTTTTACTCTTTGAAAAAAGACTGATTCATATTAATATGCATAAGTTTTCACTGCACATGATCAGCGCACTTCGTGCTATGTAGGCTGTGGCAGAGAACTTCCTGTATGTGGCCAGCAGAGGGAGCAGTGTGGCGGGAGTTGGGATGTTTAGCACGTATTTCCAGGCTACACACGTAGCGACTTCCTGCAAGCTGTGCTGCGGCCGGTCCCCATGTACAAGTACATAAACCTCTGGTATGTTCTCTGCCTGTAATCACCTGCATGTTCTCAGCTGATTTATATTGGAAGTTAAGAGATGACTCCAGATACAAGTGAGTGAGCTGAGCTGTCACTCATCCTTATTATGACCACATGCAATGTTATATAGGGAGTTTGCAGGCCATTTTGTGTGCACATTGGACATATTTGCCTGTTCTAGTGAGGCAACTTAAAGGGGGCCTTCAAACAGATTGTGTATCACTAGAGCTTAATTATAGTATCTTGTTAACTGTGGGGGTTTGACTGGTAAAACCCTGACAAGTCACAAGAAAACGGGGCTGTGGTGCAGCGCTGCGAATCCTTCAAAGTTTTGCCACTCTGCGCATTTTGTCTAATACTGAACCCCTCAGAGCGCAGTGGCCTGCTTCATCATCATTTGTAGGGTACCAATGATTGAACCCCATTGATTTAGCATTTTATTTATATAGCGCTTATATATTCCTCAGCGCTGGGTTCTCAATTTTTTTTTGTGTGTGTGTGGGGGAACTGGAGTATCCGGAGGAAACCCACAGAAATACGTGGGTAATATCATGCGTGCAGACTCTCCTGCCATGTCCGAGAGGTTGCCTGAAACAGTGAAGGCCTCCCAGATTCACTGATAATTTGGCAAATCTCCAAGTGGCAGGAAAGTTTGCCAGCACCTCCTAGTGAGCTTGTAATGGTTCCCTGCATAAATAGCATACTCTTAACGTTATGTAGGCATACGTATTACATATATGAATTACTGCAACTTTTGTACTCTTCCTTGGCCAGAAATACTCCTCAAACATGCTAAGGGGAGTATTTTTTACTCTTCTACAAAAAATGTAGTGGGACCTCTGCACTACAGAAATGTGCCACCGAAAACCTGCACCATTATTTGCAGTACTACATTTGCAGTATTTTGTTATTTTCCTATTGCCCCCGGTCCCTCGCTGTTAGCTTTTATAACTGCACTGAAATACACAGTCTGGACTGTTATGATGCGCTAACATAATGGAAAGGACTGAGGCGCATGCACGGCAGTCTTGACAATGTATTTTGGTACAACTTTATATGCAGACATTGGGTTAATTGGAGACAGTAGAAAACATTCAAAATAAGGATCTGTACTTGAAAGATTTTTTTAATGAGATAATCTTTAAGATTTACTGTAAAACATAAAAATACAAATATAACCCAACTCCCAGACCTCTCCACTGAAGTTTTAAAAGAAAATATGCGTACCTCTTGTAATATAGAAAGGAATATATAAAGATAAAGTTTGCTATAACCAAAAAAAAAATATTAATAAATAATCTTAATGTCTACTCTATCACAACAGCTATTTAGGCTGACAGACCAGGTAGCAAAAATCTGTAAATGAGAAATTAATCATTTTTAGATATTATTACCAAGTGCATTGATTAATTCTATTTCATATCAGCCTGTTAGCAGCCATACCAGGGGTATTTAATTATGGAGCCCGCAATTTTTTAAATTTAACACAAGCCTCTTTTTATATATTATGCTCTCAAACGTTAACAAGGTATTTTAGTTCATCTATGAACTTCATAGTCTACTAACAGCTACAGTATTTTATGATGCGTGTCTAACAGTAAATCTACTACCAGTCCCAAAACACAAACTTCAGGATCTTGCTGGAAATTAACCGAATATACTACATTAATAACCTTTGTCCCAAGAAGTAGAAAGTAGAAAGATAATTACAACCCCAGAGCAGGTGGAGAAGATATGCCATTTCTCATTGAGAACACTTAGCATCTAGTCTACATCTTATACGATGTAGAAGAACAGGAGTTTTATATACCCTTTGAAGAATATAGGATTGTGAAAGTCTATGTACCACAGGATAAAGTAGGAAATTATTTTGCATATTGGACCACTGATCTTCTGAAATATTCCTTAGGTCTTTCTCTTATTTATGCATCCTTATCAAAGGATGTTTCTCCAAAAAAAAAAGCGCTCCATATATGGTAGAAATGAATTCTGAAGTTCGTGTAGCAGATACTTCAGAGACAGTTATCTTAAGGGACTTTCTTTTGAGTATCAAGTGTATTTCTCGGCTGAATATGTTGGTAGAAACAGCTGTGTCCTAGAGAAAATTATTCTTGTAGCTGCAGAGAGTTAAAATTATCTTCAGAAAGGACTTAAATTGAATTATTCCTTGTCATTTCTAAAGGCTAAAACCTTGGCTGAAATGAGAAATCCTTCACCATCCTAAAAATAGGGAAGGGTTGGCCTTAACCAAAACCCTGGTTGTATTATTTAGCAGCTCAAGGGCCTTGTTAATACTCATGGTCATAATGCTGTCCCCAATGGGGCTCACATCTAAATTCCCTATTAGTATGTCTTTGGAGTATGGAAGGAAACAGGAGTACCCAGCGAAAACCCACACAAACACAGGGAGAACATACAAACTTCATGCAGATGTTAATCTCCGTTAGATTTGAACCTAGAATCCCAACATACTCAAACTAAGAAACTGTCCTCAGATATTTTAATATACTACCTGACAGAATGATATTCTAATATCATTTGAAGCATTTTAATAAGAAAATGACTAAACCAACTACAGTAAAATTAATGTACAAAATATGGTATTTGATTAAGTAATTTAGGGCAGATGGGACAATTGCCAAATACCATAAAGTAGCAATGTAAATATTTACAAAAAAAATTATAGAAACAGATTGACATTTTTAAATTTTACAATCTTACTTTAGTGTAATCTTTATAATGCAGACTGACAATTAAAATGAGTGATGAGCAGATCAAAGAGTGATACATGTGGTAAGGTTCAGTGAAAAGCAAGATAAAAAAAAAAAAAAGAAAACTGACATTTCAGGAAGAGTTCCATATCGGAAACCGCTTTCAAACCCATGTGGCAATACAGCACAAGCAGCATATTCTTGGAGAGGACATGGCCTATACACTGTAGTTCCAATTTTAGTTAAGTGGTGGAAAGCTAAAAATATATAGGCTTGCAGAATACACTGTGCTCTTTAGATCGTTACTTCGTAGACTGCAATATGTGTGTGACGCATGCTTAAGTGCAAGCCTTTTGAGAAGCAGTGTAATTTACCGAGTCTTCCATTGCCCATCATTTCCATATTAGACATATTTAGTATCTAAAGAGATATATATATATATATATATATTTATATATTACACACACATACACACACACACACTAGCGCTGCCATCGTAAACACTTCTCCCAAAATGGCAAGTTCCATCGCTGATGGGTTTGTGAGGGTTAACTGCCAATACCCTTAGTTTTGCTAAAGGCTAATAATGAAAAGACGCCGAACCCATGCTGACTGACAGAATAGAACAAATGTACATAAAACGCAACCAGTACTTGCCGTCAGTGATGTCAAGTGGATTGCGTCCAAGTTACTTTCACTTTCACTCTCGTTTTGAGATATAGCGCTGTCTTCAGCTGCCTCCTTCGTGCGCACAAGAGGAAGCCATGCTGTGGTTTTCCAGGAGAACGAACCTTCAGTGTAACATCTACGTCTACGGATGCCTCCTGAGTACACACTTCTTTCAACGCGTTTCGGAATACTCTGATTCCTTCATCAGGGAGGTGTGTGGTTCTTACTACCTGAGGTTTTATAGGCATCCAACTTCATGGTAACCAGTCCATTCAAAAGGGAGACTGATAAGCTCTCTTTCTCTCACCTTAGGTCTAAAATATCCCTTCCTGTGTGGTAGTAAAATATATACACTCACCTAAAGAATTATTAGGACCACCATACTAATACGGTGTTAGACCCCCTTTTGCCTTCAGAACTGCCTTAATTCTACGTGGCATTGATTCAACAAGGTGCTGATAGCATTCTTTAGAAAGGTTGGCCCATATGGATAGGATAGCATCTTGCAGTTGATGGAGATTTGAGGGATGCACATCCAAGGCACAAAGCTCCCGTTCCACCACATCCCAAAGATGCTCTATTGGGTTGAGATCTGGTGACTGTGGGGGCCATTTTAGTACAGTGAACTCATTGTCATGTTCAAGAAACCAATTTGAAATGATTCGAGCTTTGTGACATGGTGCATTATCCTGCCGGAAGTAGCCATCAGAGGATGGATACATGTTCTCATTTTGTTTACGCCAAATTCGGACTCTACCATTTGAATGTCTCAACAGAAATTGAGACTCATCAGACCAGGCAACATTTTTCCAGTCTTCAACAGTCCAATTTTGGTGAGCTCGTGCAAATTGTAGCCTCTTTTTCCTATTTGTAGTGGAGATGAGTGGTACCCGGTGGGGTCTTCTGCTGTTGTAGCCCATCCGCCTCAAGGTTGTGCGTGTTGTGGCTTCACAAATGCTTTGCTGCATACCTCGGTTGTAACGAGTGGTTATTTCAGTCAACATTGCTCTTCTATTAGCTTGAATCAGTCGGCCCATTCTCCTCTGACCTCTAGCATCCACAAGGCATTTTTGCCCACAGGACTGCCGCATACTGGATGTTTTTCCCTTTTCACACCATTCTTTGTAAACCCTAGAAATGGTTGTGTGTGAAAATCCCAGTAACTGAGCAGATTGTGAAATACTCAGACCGGCCCGTCTGGCACAAACAACCATGCCACGCTCAAAATTGCTTAAATCACCTTTCTGTCCCATTCTGATATTCAGTTTGGAGTTCAGGAGATTGTCTTGACCAGGACCACACCCCTAAATGCATTGAAGCAACTGCCATGTGATTGGTTGACTAGATAATTGCATTAATGAGAAAAAGAACAGGTGTTCCTAATAATTCTTTAGGCGAGTGTATATACTTCTCTATTTACAAAAAAGCAAATAGCTCTATTTCCTGATTCAGCCCCCCAGGTGCGAGACTGTTTAGGTTGTAAATCCATTTGCTCTAATCTCTGGACATAAGTTTAATGTAATCCCCCCCCCCCCCCCCCTCTTGGATCCAGTTTTATTTGTTCAATGCCCCCAAAAAACCCTCCAGTGGGTGACCAAATTTTTTATTTATATTCCTTGTGTTCACTGTATGTGATTTTTAAGGGTCCTTTCGTTCTTCCCATATATAATTTTTTACAAGGGCATTTAATATAATAAATAACCCCACTTGAATGACATGTGAGGTGGCTCTTAATTTTATAGGTTTTCTGTCCAGTATAGAGCTTAATAATGGGCTTGCTACCTTTCAAAAGCTGGCAAATCTTGCACATTTTGCAGGGGAAAAAAAAATATAAACCTTTCGTTTCTTGGCTACATTGGTTTCCACACATAATTGTCTTTATTTTAACAGAGGGAGCAATGAGATTACCCATGTTTTTTGCTTTCCTAAAAATGAAACTAGGGTGTTGGGATAATTTTTCCCCTATGATCTTGTCTTGCTTCAAAATGTCCCAATGGCGTTTTACAATATTTTTTTCGTTATTATGTTGGGTGATTATGGGGACTTTGAAGTCTATTTCCTCCTCTTCTTTATCTTTCTAACCTTCTGTAAAAGGGTATTTCTCTCAACTTGCTTTATTCCTTGTTTTATTTTTTCTAATTAATTTATTTTATATCCTTTTTCTTCAAATTTCATATGAAGATTGCTTGCCTCCTTTTCAAATTGTTCCACTGTTGTACAGTTTCTCCTCAGTCTAATGTATTGGCTCCGGGGGATATTTGTAAGCCATATAGGTAAATGGCAAATGTCCAGTGAAATAAAGCTATTGCTGTCTGTTGGTTTAGAGTATGAAACCAATAAGGCGCTTCTCTGCAAGGCAAGTTAAGTGAATAAATAAGCTAGGAGGCGGCGGGGAGGGGGATCTGTGGATGACACCGTTATGGATGATCTGTGGATGACACCGTTATGGATGATCTGTGGATGACACTGTTAGGGATGATCTGTGGGGTTGCCCAGACAGCTAGGCCCTTCACTGTAGTTATTAACCCAATTCAGCAGCCCCACATTCACTGAAGGGGGGACTGCTGAAAGGGGCTAACTACTGTGAAGGCCCCCCCCCCCCCCGTGGTGATGAGGGCGTGGCTTCATGGGGTGGGGGCATGGCTTCACATGGGCTCGTGCCCCGGATCTCTTCAGACTCTAGCAACGCCCCTGGTGTGAACTATAGATAAATAATTTTTATTTATATATCAATTAAGAATTCTCCGCAATCCACTTCACATTACAGACGGCAAGTACTGGTTGTGTTTTATGTACATTTATTCTATTCTATCAGAGTCAGTGCGGGTTCGGCGTCTTTATTAACAACACATTTAGTATCTATTCCTATAGAGTGCTATTCCATGACATTTTTCTCTGCATAAGAATTTACTAATGGACTGTACAAAACAGAACAGCTTGTTGAACCATTTCTGATAATTTGCCTCATCTGTCAATTTTATGTAAATGACTCCCATTCATTTTCAGAGCATCTGCCAATGGCGGTGTGTTACAATAACCATTTATAGAAATACTAAATCATGGTTATGTAACTTTGCACAATGGGGAATTTTACTAAAAAGATTTGTTCCCATACTGTAATACACTGCTCAAAAAAATAAAGGGAACACAAAAATAACATCCTAAATCTGAGTTAATTAAATATTCTTCTGAAATACTTTGTTCTTTACATAGTTGAATGTGCCGACAACAAAATCACAAAAATTAAAAATGGAAATCAAATTTTTCAACCCATGGAGGTCTGGATTTGGAGTCACACTCAAAATTAAAGTGGAAAAACACTTTATTGTAACGTCCTTAAAACAAGTCAAAATGAGGCTCAGTAGTGTGTGTGGCCTCCACGTGCCTGTATGACCTCCCTACAACACCTGTGCATGCTCCTGATGAGGTGGCGGACGGTCTCCTGAGGGATCTCCTCCCAGACCTGGACTAAAGCATCTGCCAACTCCTGGACAGTGTGTGGTGCAACGTGACGTTGGTGGATAGAGCGAGACATGATGTCCCAGATGTGCTCAATTGGATTCAGGTCTGGGGAACGGGCAGGCCAGTCCATAGCATCAATGCCTTCGTCTTGCAGGAACTGCTGACACACTCCAGCCACATGAGGTCTAGCATTGTCTTGCATTAGGAGGAACCCAGGGCCAACCGCACCAGCATATGGTCTCACAAGGGGTCTGAGGATCTCATCTCGGTACCTAATGGCAGTCAGGCTACCTCTGGCGAGCATATGGAGGGCTTTGCGGCCCTCCAAAGAAATGCCACCCCACATCATTACTGACCCAATGCCAAACCGGTCATGCTGGAGGATGTTGCAGGCAGCAGAACGTTCTCCACGGCGTCTCAAGACTCTGTCACATGTGCTCAGTGTGAACCTGCTTTCATCTGTGAAGAGCACAGGGCGCTAGAGGCGAATTTGCCAATCTTGGTGTTCTCTGGCAAATGCCAAACGTCCTGCACGGTGTTGGGCTGTAAGCACAACCCCCACCTGTGGACGTCGGGCCCTCATATCACCCTCATGGAGTCTGTTTCTGACCGTTTGAGCAGACACATGCACATTTGTGGCCTGCTGGAGGTCATTTTGCAGGGCTCTGGCAGTGCTCCTCCTGTTCCTCCTTGCACAAAGGCGGCTGTAGCGGTCCTGCTGCTGGGTTGTTGCCCTCCTACGGCCTCCTCCACGTCTCCTGATGTACTGGCCTGTCTCCTGGTAGAGCCTCCATGCTCTGGACACTACGCTGACAGACACAGCAAACCTTCTTGCCACAGCTCGCATTGATGTGCCATCCTGGATAAGCTGCACTACCTGAGCCACTTGTGTGGGTTTTTTTAACCCCAGAAAGGTATATCAGACTCAGTCTCATGCTACCACTAGAGTGAAAGCACCGCCAGCATTCAAAAGTGACTAAAACATCAGCCAGGAAGCATAGGAACTGAGAAGTGGTCTGTGGTAACCACCTGCAGAGCCACTCCTTTATTGTGGGTGTCTTGCTAATTGCCTATAATTTCCACCTGTTGTCTATCCCATTTGCACAACAGCATGTGAAATTGATTGTCACTCAGTGCTGCTTCCTAAGTGGACAGTTTGATTTCACAGAAGTGTGATTGACTTGGAGTTACATTGTGTTGTTTAAGTATTCCCTTTATTTTTATGAGCAGTGTATTTTGGAGGAGAAAAATATCACTGTTCAAATAGCCTATGTACAGTACATTTTGCAGTTCTCAGCTGTGTCACTTACCATATATTCCCCATTCAACATATTTAGTAACAGATTAAAACATTTTATTTATTGAAGGCAATCAACTATTTGGTTGCATCTCCGAAGAAAACGTACTTCTTTCTGCCCTTGCTGTTTTGCAATTACAACTCTATGCAAGGAGGAACAATTACATACATTTGAAAACAAGTAGAGACTAAAGGTTTCCAATTAACAAAGTTTAATGTTGGAATTAATTTGCCTCCTAGATGAGAATTCCATTTTATTTCTAAATTATGAAATCATTCATGAAAGTTGAAATTAATGTTGTTTAGGGAGAATAGTAACATATAGGCATACTTTGTAATTCATGTATAAATCTGGTATTTTAACAATCACACCATTCACAAAAGGTTAAAAAATAGACAAGAAAATACAAGATTGTTTCTACAATGGACCCTAAAGTTATAATAGTACCATATTTTTCAGACTGTAAGATGCACCTAGGATTTGGAAGAGGAAAATAAGAAAAAATATTTTCCAGACTTCAGAGCACCCCCCCCCCCCCCAAATCAAACTCCTATTCTTCATCAGACCTCAGATCAGATATCAAAAATTACACCCCCAACCTCAATCAGCCTCACATCAGACCCCCCCCTCTGACTTCCATCAGCCTCCCATCAGACCCCTCAGCCTCTATCACCCTCTAATCAGACTCACCCAGCCTTCACCAGCCCATATCAGACCCTCTAATAGCCTCTGATTAGACACCCAATAAGCCTCAGATCTGACCCCCCCAGCCCCAAACAGCCTCAGATTGGAAATCCCCAGCACACATCAGACCCCATCAGCCTCTGATCGCACCCCCAGCCCCATTTAACCTCAGATGGGTCCCCCAAGCATCAATCAGCAGAGACATCAGTTAGCACAGACCCCCACCAGCCTCAGATCAGCCCCCATCAGACTTGTACATTATCAGGCCCAGAACACACCTCCCAGCCTCAGATCGGACCCCGTCAGACGTTACAAAAAAAATTATTAAATAAACTTACCTCACTTGCTCTGGCCAGTGCCACAGAACCAGGACAAACCGCCCCATCACTTCTTCCAGGTCCCACTGTGTACTGTGATCTGATGGCGCACAGTGTCAGGTCATAGTGTGCGCCTACTGTATGTGCACTGCATTCTGATGCTGTTCGCGGTCAGGACACAGTGGGACCCGAAAGAATACCAGGAAAGGCAAGTACAGCCAGTGTAGTGTTGCCCTCACCTCCCCATGCCTCCTGTATGCTAATGACCACTTCCATAATGGAAACGGTCATTAGCATTTGGACTATAAAGACACACTGACACTTTCCCCTATTTTTGGGGGTGCATCATATTCTGAAAAATACAGTCATTGTAATGCCATCATAATTATAAGGAAATCAGTAATTTGCTCCAAAGCCTCAAAACGTCAACAAAAACAAGTTAAAAGTATTTAACCTCTTCAGGACTGGGCCATTTTCTTTTTTAAAACCAATAAAAGATATATGGATCTATAAGTATCAAATCACAACTCAAGCAACAAAGTTTTATACAAAATCACAGATCTTTTTATTGGTACAAAATTAGAGTTGTGACCACTGGCCACACAGACATTTAAGAACACTTAAAATGCCATACAGACCGCAGATATGTGGTAGTTACAATGATAATGCGTAAAGTGCAAGTGCTAAAAAACTTTACAGCCAAGAGATTGGTCAGTGCCAAACACCAAGTTAGGTCTTGTCTATACTATATAGCAAACGGTAAATATTGGACCATAAACTAAAAGGACCTATTACTTACATCAGTGACTCTAAACAAATAATGACATGAATGAGAAAGCATACTGACCACAATCTCTACCACGGCACTGACAGTCTGTGCCCCGACGCGCGTTTCGCCGTCAGCTTTTTCAAGGGGAAACGCGCGTCGGGGCACAGACTGTCAGTGCCGTGGTAGAGATTGTGGTCAGTATGCTTTCTCATTCATGTCATTATTTGTTTAGAGTCACTGATGTAAGTAATAGGTCCTTTTAGTTTATGGTCCAATATTTACCGTTTGCTATATAGTATAGACAAGACCTAACTTGGTGTTTGGCACTGACCAATCTCTTGGCTGTAAAGTTTTTTAGCACTTGCACTTTACGCATTATCATTGTAACTACCACATATCTGCGGTCTGTATGGCATTTTAAGTGTTCTTAAATGTCTGTGTGGCCAGTGGTCACAACTCTAATTTTGTACCAATAAAAAGATCTGTGATTTTGTATAAAACTTTGTTGCTTGAGTTGTGATTTGATACTTATAGATCCATATATCTTTTATTGGTTTTGTAATGAATGATTGTGGATCATTTACTTATTTGAAATAAGGAAACAGTGTTGGTTTATCTATCCATTTTCTTTTTTAGTTTGTTTTCATTTTGTAATCCAAGCCTTCCCAGAGCAATAACTATTTTTCCATCCTCAAAGTCGTATGAGGACTTGCTTTTTGTACGACAAGTTGTACTTTCTAGTGGCAACATTTGTGGTTGCATACAATGAAATGGAAAGAGGGAAAATTTTTAATGGTTTGGTATTAAAAAACAAACAAAACAATTCAGTCAGTTTTATGGGTTTTGTTTTTACAGGGTTTCCTATGCAGTAAAATTAATTAAATTCAAAAATTTTGTTTAATTCCCCGGGTCAGTACAATTACAACAATACCACATATGTATACTTTTCTTCTGTTTTAATACTGAAAAATATAAAACACTAGAAAATAAAAGATTTTCTTTGCATTGCCATATTGTGACCCCATGAACTTCATTTTTATGTGAGGGCTCATTTTTTTGCAGGACGATCAGTAGTTTTATGGATACCATTTTGGAGTATTGACAACTTATCACCTTTTAGTCAATTTTTGGGGAGAAGGTTAACCAGCTCCCGACCGCTTAACGCAGGGATGCGTCCTGCGGGTGGCCGAGTTATTCCTCCTTGACGCATCGGCGCATCATCTCACGAGACGCGAGATTTCCTGTGAACGCACGCACACAGGAGCGCGTGTTCACAGGATCGCAAGGTAAACGAGTTGATCTACAGCCTGCCAGCGGCGATCATACGCTGGCAGGCTGTAGATCCAATTTTTTTAACCCCAGAAAGGTATATCAGACGATGTTTTGTTAACAGCGTCTGATATACCTGCTACCTGGTCCTCTGGTGGTCCCTTTTGCTTGGATCGACCACCAGAGGACACAGGCATCTCTGGAAGTAGCACCAAGCACCACACTACACTACACCCCCCCTGTCACTCATTAACCCCTTATAAACCCCTGATCACCCCATATAGACTCCCTGATCACCCCCGTCATTGATCACCGCCCTGTAAGGCTCCATTCAGACATCCGTATGTGTTTTGCGTATCCGCAAAACACGGACACCGGCAATGTGCTTTCCGCATTTTGCGGATTCGCACATTGCCAGAACTATATAGAAAATGCCTTTTCTTGTCCACAATTGCGGACAAGAATAGGACATGTTCTATATTTTTGCGGAACTGAAGTGCAGACCCGGAAATGCAGATCCACAATTCCGGATCCGAGCGGGACAAAGTCTGTCCCCATAGAAATGCATGGGTCCGCAATTCCGTTCCGCAAAATGCGGAACAGAATTGCGGACGTGTGAATGGGGCCTAAGGGTCCCTTATCACCGCCAGTTAGCGCCCACCGCACCGCAGTCACTGATTAGTCGCTGATTAGCGTCATCGCTGTCGCTAATCAGCACTAGTACTATATAGTATCTGTAAGTGATCTGATTGCGATTAGTCTTTATCTATATCAGTACATTAGGGTCACCTTAGGCGCTACAAAAAACGCAGTGTTCGCCCGATCTTGTGTGCACAATTGCGTCCAGTCTGCCCCACGGCAGTGACAAATGTTTTTTTTTCTGATCACTGAAAAAACACCGTAAAATCGCTGCGGCGCTATAAAGATCACTTTTGAGCTTTTTGGATCTTTATTAGCGATCGCAGCTTTTTTTTTTTTTGCACATTTTTTGACAGATTTTTTTCATCCACATTGATCGATGCGAATGAAGAAATCTGTGCCGTTCATTCTTTCTTTCAGCCCAGAGGCTGAACGAAAAAAAAAAATCTCATTACCCGTATGCTCAATATAAGGCCTCATGCACAAGACCGTGCCGTTTTTTGCGGTCCGCAAACCGCGGATGCGCAAAAAACGGAAGGCACCCGTGTTGACTTCCGCAGTTTGCGGAACGGAACGGGCTCCGGCAATATAAATGCCTATTATTGTCCGCAAAGTGCAGACAAGAATAGGACATGTTATATATTTTTTTGCGGGGCCGCGGAACAGAGCCACGGATGCGGACAGCACACAGAGTGCTGTCCGCATCTTTTGCGGCCCCATTGAAATGGCTCGGATGCGGACCCAAACAACGGTCGTGTGCATGAGGCCTAAGGAGAATAGCAGAAACTCCTAATGCTGGCCATACATGTAAGGATTGCGGAGACCCTCAAATGCCAGGGCAGTACAAACACCCCACAAATGACCCCATTTTGGAATGAAGACACCCCAAGGTATTTGCTGAGGGGCATATTGAGTCCATGAAAGATTGAACTTTTTGTCACAAGTTAGCGGAATGGAAGACTGTGAGAAAAAAATAAATAAATAAATAAATAATCAATTTCCGCTAACTTGTGCCAGAAAAAAAAAATATATAATCTTTTATGAACTCGCCATGCCCCTCACAGAATACCCTGGGGTGTCTTCTTTCCAAAATGGGGTCACTTGTGGGGTATTTTAGGGCCCCAAAAATGCCAGGGCAGTATAAGCGTGAGAAGAAGTCTGGAATCCAAATGCCTAAAAATCCCCTCCTAAAAAGGTACTCTTTGGACTTTCGGCCCCTTTGCGCAACTTGGCTGCAAAAAAGTGTCACATATGTGGTTTCGCCATACTCAGGAGAAGGGCAATGTGTTTTGGGGTGTCTTTTTAGATATACCCATGCTAGGTGAGAGAAATATCTCTGTAAAATGACAACTTTGTATAAAAAAAAAAATGGGAAAAGTTGTCTTTTACAGAGATATTTCTCTAACCCAGCATGGGTATATGTAAAAATACACCCCAAAACACATTGCCCTACTTCTCCTGAGTACGGCGATACCACATGTGACACTTTTTTGCAGCCTAGGTGCGCAAAGGGGCCCAAATTCCAATGAGTACCTTTACGATTTCACAGGGCATTTTTTACGCATTTGGATTCCAAACTACTTCTCACGCTTTAGGTCCCCTAAAATGCCAGGGCAGTATAAATATCCCACAAGTGACCCCATTTTGGAAACAAGACACCCCAAGGTATTTCGTGAGGGGCATGGAGAGTTCACATAAAATTTTATTTTTTGTCACAAGTTAGTGGAATATGAGACTTTGTAAGAAAAAAAAAAAATCATCATTTTCCGCTAACTTGTGACAAAAAATAAAAAACTTCCATGAACTCACTATGCCCATCAGCGAATACCTTAGGGTGTCTACTTTCCGAAATGGGGTAATTTGTGCGGCGTTTCTACTGTCTGGGCATTGTAGAACCTCAGGAAACATGACAGGTGCTCAGAAAGTCAAAGTGCGTAAATTAATTTTTTTGCACCATAGTTTGTAAACGCTATAACTTTTACCCAAAGCAATAAATATACACTTATTGCATTTTTTTTTTATCAAAGACATGTAGAACAATAAATTTTGAGAAAAATTTATATAGAAATGTGAAGTGAAAAATGTAATTTTTTGGCAAAAATTTCGGTCAATTTTGATTAATATCAAAAAAAGTAAAAAAGTCAGCAGCAATGAAATACCACCAAATGAAAGCTCTATTAGTAAGAAGAAAAGGAGATAAAATTCATTTGGGTGATAAGTTGTATGACCGAGCAATAAACCGTGAAAGTAGTGTAGTGCAGAATTGTAAAAAGTGGTCTGGTCATTAAGGGGGTTTAAGCTAGGGGAGCTAAGGTGGTTAATTGACAAAAAAATATATATATATTTTTAGTGATTTCGATGTTTTACATCATTCCCCGTATGTGATCTATACATTTATTTTTTTTCACCACTGCATCAGCATTGGAGTCTTTGCGAATTTCACCGAGTTTCTATGGAGCCCTGCCATGGGCAGTGTCTTCATAGAAACATAGCTGTGGCAGCCTTGGATAGTAACATAGTACATAAGGCCGAAAAAATACATTTCTTCATCTAGTTCGGCCTGTCATCCTGCAAGTTGATCCAGAGGAAGGCAAAGAAAAAAAACTGAGGTAGAATCCAATTTTCCCCACTTTAGGGGAATAAAAAATTCCTTCCCGACTCCAATCAGAATAACTCCCTGGATCAACGACCCCTCAGAAGGATCAAGGCTGCCGCATACATCATCCAGCTCCACTGATCCTCACGAGGGGGAACCAGTGCACGGCCAAGAGTGGCAGATTTAAAATATATGTTCTAAGGCAATTACCGCCATTTCTATTAGCCAATATTAACACGTTTTTAGTTTTAGTGCAAGTTATTAGCCTGTCTTCTAATTTCCTCTATACAAATATATCTCTGACCTGGCACATGGGTCATCCAGGCTGGATATGGTACACAATAGGCTTGAGCGAATCGACCTTCAGATTATAGATCCAAAGTCAATTTGTTCAAAAACTTCAATGTTAATTCTGTTTACGTATAGCATTAAAATGTATTGGCTCTGAGTAGCCAAACTTTGTCTTGCCCAAAGTCGCATGAGACTTTGGTGAATTGCAACTGTATTCATAGCTGCGTTTTTAAAAACAATTCAAAATAGGAATTGAAGTGGGCTTTGGTACTGGCTGGTTACCAAAGCACACTATGGATTAGAATTACATCATTTCAAGTTTATAGTTCAGGTGAAGCAACATAAAAAAGTGTTGTGATGTTCATGCTATCGCTTGTGGGTGCCTACTGTATTCTACAACTAGCACTCTGTTTTTACCACCAGGATCAAAGAAATCTGATCCTGGCAGTTTCTCTCTCTCAAATGGGAGGGGGATTTCTCTGGTCTCCAATTGGCTCCCTGCAAACTCAATTGCAGGGTGCCAAGCAGTTGTCATAGGAGACAGGGGCCAAAAATGTCTGGAATATGAAAATATGTTATTTATCACATGTGATGTACACCTAAATAAAAAAAATTATCCAGTCCCAATTTTTTTTTTGTTTTATTGGGCACCTCATCTAGAACTATATTAATTTGGTAGGTCATCATATGTAGCTGCATTCTTAAAGGGGTCTTCCAGTTAGAGAAAATTATCCTTTATCCACATCTGTGTTAGGGGACTCCATCGCAGATCATGTCATAAATGGTGGACAAAGTTCTGTAGCATGCCAGGCTCCATGATGGAAACCCATCAGTCAGTGCATTAGGCTACATGCACACGACCATATGTGTTTTGGCTGTCTGCAAAAAAAAAAATTGACGACATCCGTATGGCATCCGTTTTATTTTGCAAATCCATTGTAACAATGCCTAAAACTGACAAGAATAGGAGAAGTTCTATTTTTTTGTGGGGCTACGGAACAGACATACTGATGCGGAATGGGTCCGCATCCTATACACAAAAAAACTGAACGGACACAGAAACCAACGACATTCATGTGCATGTAGTCTTAGGCCTCATGCACACAACAGTTTTTTGCGTCCGCAAATTGTGCGTCAGCAAAAAAAAAAAAAAAAGCACGGATGCAGCATCCGTTTTTTTTGGAGGATCAGTTTTTTTCCACAGATCCCTTGTAATAAATGCCTATCCTTGTCCGCAAATGTAAAAAAAAAAGTAGGACATGCAGTATTTTTATTTGCTGAAGGGAAACACTGACAACGGATGCGGAACACAAACGGATGAACTATCAGCATTTTTTTGCTGACCCATTGAAATGAATGGGTCCCCATCCTATCCACACAAAAAACGGAACGGTGGCCGAGAAAAACCACCATCGTGTGCATGAGGCCTTAGTCGGATGTTTTCATCTGATGTGCCAGATTCAACACTACCATGATTTTCATTGTTATGCTCCTATGGCAGAGCAGAACAGCGAAAGTGACTAGCATAGATGTGAACAAAGCCTAACACCTCAGATACTGCAGAACATCAAAATAGTAAATAAAAGAACTACAAGTCTCATCATAACCAGGTTGTTGTATTGGAAATTAGAGGGCAATACATGGGTAAAAGAGGAAAGAACTATAAGTCCCAGGATGTCCAGACTGTCATTATAGGATACCAGTGGATATTAAAGGGAGGAAGTATAAGATGAGAGAACTCCAACTCCCTACCTGTCCAGACTGTCATTAGTAGACATTATAGGGAGAAAAGTATAAGAGAAGACAAATACAACTCCCAACACGACCAGACTTATTATAGGGCTTCAGCAGTCATTACATGAAGGGATATAATAGAAAAGTAAAACTCCTAGCATTTCTATGATGATGTTTTACGAGCTAGCATAAGACATTACAACTAGTGATGGACGAACATCGGCCGGGACGGTTCGCGAACACGATCAAATGTTTGCGAACTTCAAGTTCGCGGCGGGCTCCATTTACTTTAATTGCAGGTGAACCTGAAAAGCTTTCAGCTCATATTTGCAGCCACCAAATACTTAGTAGAAATGCACAAATAGTCCCACAACATGGACAGTGACATACTAGAAGGGGATCAATGACAAAAATTCCAACAGAAAATGTGAGTCTTAATCAGGGGACATTTTTGTGTGTCTTAAAGGGAAACTCTCAAATGTGCCCTGTTGGAGCCTAGAGGCCTACAGGCCCCAAACATTATGCATTCACCGGACAGAAAAGATCAAGTGATTATGTGGCCGGAGGTATATTACATATTATATTACACGGTCAATGGATATCAATTTTACTGCAGGCCAGTACAAATACAGGTGTTTAAAAGAAAGAGGCCGCAACAATTATTCATTCAGCATACATAAAAGAACAAGTATGTATGTGGCTGGAGGTAGATTACACGGTTATTGGATATCAATTTCACAGCAGGCCGGTTGACTACAGACCCCAAAAATAATGCATTCAGCGTACATAAAAAAATTATTTGTTCCAATGTCATTTTTCCCTATCTGTAGCTGCGGTAATGCAGCAAAACCGCAAACTAATGCTGCACTACCCAAATGCACTATATAGAAAGTATATTATTGGTATATAACACCGCTGCTTCAATAAGTAGAAATTATTTGTTCCAATAGCTTTTGTTACTCTGTGTGGCTTCAGTATCGCAGCAGAACCACAAACAACTGCTGCACAATACAATTGCACTATAATACACTTTCTATGTTAGAAAGTATATTATAGGTATATCACACCCCTCAGTAAGTCACACCTATACCAGTCCTTAAAAGGACTTAGGCGGCCCTGTTATCTACAGTTTTGTCCCTGTTCCACACAGCAACCTCTCCCTACATTGGCAAAAGACTTGATGTAAAATATCTGCCAGCTCGGGGTTGTTTGTTTTTTTTTTTTTTTTATAGAGGGTTGGGGTGTGTCCATGTGCTGAAACGTCTCAAATGGCTGTCAACAAGCAAAGTTCGCCACAAAATGACCGCCCGGCGAACCGCAAGGCTATCTCTAATTGCAACTTCTAGAGGAAGAGAAACCACTAACCTCCCCTCCACACACATTCTGACATCACACAGATCCTTCACCACCACTTCTCCTCTGTACTGCCTAGCTCCATCTCTTCCTACAGTGGCTACAGGATGATGACGACATCATATAGGTTCTTCTCCTGTGGCACGGCTCACCACATTTAGATGTAGAGGTGGACTAAAGAGTGGAAGGATCCGAGTCAGGCCAAGAAGATTTTGCTTTGGGCTATTAATTTAGGATAACCCTGTTTGTTGTTGTTTTTTTTTTTTGGGGGGGGGGGGGGGGATATTTGATTATACATGGACTTTATTAGTGTCCCATCACAATTGTTTACTGACACTGTTTTGAGCACCAATATACATGGAATTAGTTATAATATAAAGATAAACATGTTTATGAATTAGAATAATTATCACAATTATTAATCACATACATTCGTGTTATTTTACATATAAAATTGTTTCTTAATTTGTAATACAGCATTTTTTTTATTATTAATCACAGAGGATAATATATTCATTATTATTTTCACACTAATCATGTGCACGGTATAATTCACACATATTAATTGAACCATTAGATTAGGAAAGTGGCGTTTGTCGGTTGTGTAGCAGATTTTTTCACTTTGTTTTTATTAATTTCTATTTTCCCTTTTCACCTCCTTGAGGCAGTTTTTCACTTTTTGAATAGAGATAGATTTTTCCTGTAGTACGATTTTTAGAGGATGTCCCTGATCACATTTTTATAACAGACGTCTTTGGAGGGGGATTTTTATTATGCATTAGGGATTTAACAATATTATAGGTAGATATTATAATTCGAGGTTGAAGTGTGAGGTTACCTTTAATGATGTGCTGCTTTATTGATTGCGAGTGTATTTTGGAGCACTAGATCAGTCTGACGTATTAATACAGTGCTTTATATATGCATTTATATCTGCCATTTACTCTTCATGTAAGCTTTTAATGTTGTATCATGATAAAGTGCAATTTTATATGGAGGCTTTTTGGGCTTGGACTTGAATAGTATTACTGTTTAGTAGCTTTTTTTAGGGCATAGAAAATTATATCCTTACAGTAATGGGGTACAGTAGTGTAGTGGTATACTGGATGCCTGCCATGTAAAAGGTCTAAGGTTCAATTCTTACCAGAAACCTGTAAAAGGTTGAATTTTCACTTTCCAGCTTTTCTTTTACAGAAAAAGAAAAGCTGAAAAGTAAAAAAAGTTATTTTTATGCAAAGTTAATGTTACAAAAAAAAATGTAGCAAAAACAATTACTATAAATGTGATTTTGTAACATACTTGCTATTAAATATCACAAAAACTATCTGGTATGCCTGTAATCATAATAATGACTCATTCACAAGTCAGTGTTTTGGTCATCAATTTCCATCAGTGATTGGAGCCTCCACAGACTTAAAGGGAACCTGTCACAGGGATTGTGTGTACAGAGCTGAGGACATGGGTTGCTAGATGGCAGCTAGCACATCCGCAATACCCAGTCCCAATAGACGTCAGAAAGCTAGAGCGCCGTAATCTCGCGATGCGTGAGCTAGCGCATGCGCAGTTTGTTCCCTGAGGCTGATGCCAGCACAGGGATAGAACACTATAATGAAACTGCGCATGCGCTAGCTCGACAATCGCGAGATTACAGCGAGTTAGCTTTCTGACGTCGGGGAGCAAGGAGGAGATTCTGAGGATGCAGGGGCGGTGCTGGGCTCCTCTCAGGGACAGGACACATCTCAGGTTAATTTGCATATGCATCAAATCGTTTTTTTACACAATAAAAGCACACAGAGCTATGGGGACTGGGTATTGCGGATGTGCTAGCGGCCATCTAGCAACCCATGTCCTCAGCTCTATACACAAAATCCCGGTGACAGGTTCCCTTTAAGGTATAAGGAAAAAAGATCTGCACCTGGTTTTGGCTCAAAATCACTGATGGAAATTAGAGATGTCCCGAATTATTCGCCGGCGAATAGTTCCTGGAGAACATAGCTTGTTCGCGTTCGCCATGGCGGGCGAACATATGCGATGTTCGGTCCGCCCCCTATTCGTCATCATTGTGTAAACCTTGACCCTGTACCTCACAGTCAGCAGACACATTCCAGCCAATCAGCATCATACCCTCCCTTCCAGACCCTCCCACCTCCTGGACAGCATCCATTTTAGATTCATTCGGAAGCTGCAGTGTCACAAATTTGACTAAGTTGTAATCGCAATGTTATTAATACAGGTTATATTAATCTCATTGCGAATTCAACTTAGAGCTGGGTTCCTAATGGTTGTATGGCTAGAATATAACGAAGATTGAGAATATAGTGCTATATTCGTTATATTCGTCAATTCTAGCAATACAACCATTAGGAACTCAGATCTAAGTTGTAATCGCAATGCGATTAATGCAGGTTATATTAATCGCATTGCAAATTTAACTTAGAGCTGGGTTCCTAATGACCCTGTACCTCAGTCAGCAGACACATTACAGCCAATCAGCAGCAGACCCTCCCTCCCAGACCCTCCCACCTCCTGGACAACATCCATTTTAGATTTATTCGGAAGCTGCATTCAGAGTGAGAGGAGGGACAGTGCAGCTGCTGCTGATTTAATAGGGAAATCGATAGCTAGGCTAGTGTATTCAGTGTCCACTGCAGTCCGGAAAGACTCATCTGATCTCTGCTGTAAGGACAGCGTCCTGACAGCACCCCAAAAAGCCCTTTTTAGTGCTAGTACACCAGTCTGCTTTTTTTTTCCCTGTGTAATCTAATTGCAGTTGCCTGCCTGCCAACGTGTGTGTCAGGCTCACAGCGTATACTGTGCCCACTTGCCCAGTGCCACCACTCATATCTGGTGTCACAGTAGCTTGCATTAAAAAATATATATAATAGCAGTCAGTTGCCTTCACGCGTGTGCGTTTCAGGTCCTGCCAGGGCACAGTGTATCACCAGTGCAAATCATATCTGGTGTAACAGTAGTGTACATAAAAAAAAAAAATACTAAAATTTTGACTGTAATAGATTGAATAGCAGTTAGTTGTCTGCAAGCGTGTGTCAGGCCTACAGCGTCTACTCTGCCAACTTCTGCCAGTGCACTGTGCCACTCATATCTGGTGTCACAGTTCCACTAATCAAAAAAAAAGTGACAGGCAGGGGCAGTCGTTGTCGTGGTGCTGTGATTCCCTTTGGCCCTAGAATAATGACCAGTGTTCAGGGGCCACGTACCCTGAACTCAAAAAGTTTTGAGGACATAGTTGACTGGCTAACACAGGACACCCAATCTTCTACAGCTTCCGCTCGGAACCTTGACGCACCATCCTCCTCCAGCTTAGCTTCGGGCACCTCTCAAGTTATCACTCGCCCGCCTGCCGCCACCACCAACACTAGCACCACAGCCGCTTCACTTGATCTGTCAGAGGAGTTATTTACACATCAGTTGGAAGAAATGAGTGATGCGCAACCATTATTGCCAGAGGATGTAGATAACAGGAATATGTCTCAGTCAGGCAGCATTACACACATGGACGTACGGTGTGATGATGATGATGTTGTACCCACTGCTGCTTCCTTTGCCGAGTTGTCAGATACAAGTGAAGCGGTTGATGATGACGATATGTCCGTGGATGTCACGTGGGTGCCCGCTAGAAGAGAAGAAGAACAGGGGGAAAGTTCAGATGGGGAAACAGAGAGGAGGAGGAGACTAGTTGGAATCAGGGGGAGGTCGTTGCAAGGAGCTAGTGGCACAGTCAGACAGCATGCATCGGCACCCGGGGTCAGCCAGACAGCACGCCAATCAACGCATGCTGTTGCCACCACCAGAATGCAGTCATTGCAGAGCTCAGCAGTGTGGCATTTTTTTTGTGTGTCTGCCTATGACAACAGCGATGCCATTTGCAACCTGTGCCAAAAGAAACTGAGTTGTGGGAAGTCCAACACCAACCTAGGTACAACTGCTTTGCGAAGGCACATGATCGCACATCACAAACTCCTATGGGATCAACACATGAGTACAAGCAGCACACAAACTCAAAGCCGCCATCCTCCTCCTGGTCCAGCATCTTCAGCAACGTCAACCACTGCTGTCCTCCTTGCCCCCTCTCAACCATCCGCCACTCAGTTTCTCGCCTTGAGCAGTTCCTGCTCATCTGCCCACAGTCAGGTGTCTGGCTTCTTACGCTCAAACATGTCCTTGACAATGTCACAAAGTCACCCCCTTGCCCGGCGTCTGACAGCTGGCTTTTCTGAGCTCTTAGGCCCCTTTCACACGGGCGAGTATTCCGCACGGATACGATGCGTGAGGTGAACACATTGCACCCGCACTGAATACCGACCCATTCATTTCGATGGGACTGTTCAGATGAGCGGTGATTTTCACGCATCACTTATGCGTTGCGTGCTCTATATTCTGCGTTTTTCACGCAACGCAGGCCCCATAGAAGTGAATGGGGTTGCGTGAAAATCGCAAGCATCCGCAAGCAAGTGCGGATGCGGTGCGATTTTCACACACGGTTGCTAGGAGACGATCGGGATGTAGACCCGATCATTATTATTTTCCCTTATAACATGGTTATAAGGGAAAATAATAGCATTCTGAATACAGAATGCATAGTAAAACAGCGCTGGAGGGGTTAAAAAAATAATAATTTAACTCACCTTAGTCCACTTCGCGTAGCCGGCATCTCCTTCTGTCTCCTTTGTTGAATAGGACCTGTGGTGAGCATTAAATACAGTTACAGAACCTTTGATGATGTCACTCCGGTCATCACATGGTACGTCACATGATCTTTTACCATGGTGATGGATCATGTGATGACCGGAATGACGTCACCAAAGGTCCTGTTGCTGCACAGAGATCAGATGAAGCCAGAAGGAGATGCCGGGCCGCGAACAAGTGGACTAAGGTGAGTTAAAAAAAAATTTTTACATTTTTTTAACCCCTCCAGCGATGTTTTACTATGCATCCTGTATTCAGAATGCTATTATTTTCCCTTATAACCATGTTATAAGGGAAAATAATACTATCTACAGAACACCGATCCCAAGCCCGAACTTCTGTGAAGAAGTTCGGTTACCAACAACACGCGCGATTTTTCTCACGCGAGTGCAAAACGCATTACAATGTTTTGCACTCGTGCGGAAAAATCACGGGTGTTCCCGCAACGCACCCGCACATTTTCCCGCAAAGCCCGTGTGAAAGAGGCCTTAGCCCGCCAGCTTTTACCATACAAGCTGGTGGAGTCTGAGGCGTTCCAAAAATTTGTAGCTATTGGGACAAAATTTCTTTGCACAAAAGGCAATTACCAACCTGTACTCGATTGTGCAAAAGGAAGTAATGGCATGTCTGGCACACAGTGTTGGGGCAAGGGTCCATCTGACCACTGATACCAGGTCTGCAAAGCACAGTCAGGGCAGGTATATCACCTACACTGCGCATTGGGTAAACCTGCTGACGGCTGCCAAGCATGGAATGTGTGGCTCTGCAGAGGAGTTGGTGACACAGCCACGACTTGCAGGCAGGCCTGCTGCAACCTCCTCTACTCCTCCTACTCCATCCTCTTCCATAACCTCCTCGGCTGAGTCCTCTTCTGCTGCTGTGTCTTGCTCCACATCAACGGCACCCCCCCCAGCTCCCCAGGGGCTATTACACATCCCGGATACGGCAGTGTCACGCAGTCTTGGGGTTGACTTGCCTGAAAGCAGAGTCACACCGAACCAGCACTCCTGTCTGCCCTGAACAGACAGGTGGATCAGTGGCTGACTCCGCACCAACTGGAGATCGGCAAAGTGGTGTGTGACAACGGAAGCAATTTGTTGGCGGCATTGAATTTGGGCAAGTTGACACATGTGCCGTGTATGGCACATGTGTGTAATCTGATCGTACAACGCTTTGTGCATAAGTACCCAGGCTTACAGGATGTCTTCAAGCAGGCCAGGAAGGTGTGTGGCCATTTCAGGCGTTCCTACACGGCCATAGCGCACTTTTCAGATATCCAGCGGTGAAACATGCCAGTGAGGCGCTTGATTTGCGACAGCCCGACACGTAATTCAACACTCCTAATATTCGACCGTCTGCTCCAACAAGAAAAAGCCATCAACGAGTATTTGTATGACTGTGGTGCTAGGACAGCCTCTGCAGAGCTGGGAATTTTTTTCCCACGTTACTGGACGCTCATGCGCAATGCCTGTAGGCTCATGCGTCCTTTTGAGGAGGTGACAAACCTAGTCAGTCGCACTGAATGCACCATAAGCGACATCATACTATTTGTTTTCTTCCTGGAGCGTGCCCTGCGAAGAGTGCTGGATCAGGCCGTAGATGAGCGTGAAGAGGAAGAGGAAGAGGAAGAGTTGTGGTCACCATCACCACCAGAAACAGCCTTATCAGCATCGCTTGCTGGATCTGCGGCAACGCTGGAAGAGAATTGTGAGGAAGAGGAGTCAGAGGAGGAATGTGGCTTGGAGGAGGAGGAAGACCAACCACAACAGGCATCCCAGTGTGCTCGTTGTCACCTATCTGGTACCCGTGGTGTTGTACGTGGCTGGGGGGGGGGGGGGGGGAAGAACATACCTTCAGTGAGATCACTGAGGACGAGGAACGGGACATGACTAGCTTGGCATCCAACCTTGTGCAAATGGGGTCTTTCATGCTGTCGTGCCTGTTGAGGGACCCTCATATAAAAAGGCTGAAGGAGAACGACCTGTACTGGGTGGCCACACTACTAGACCCCCGGTATAAGCAGAAAGTGCCTGAAATGTTACCGAATTACCGCAAGTCGGAAAGGATGCATCAGTTCCAAAATAAATTAAAAAGTATGCTTTACACAGCGTATAAGGGTGATGTCACAGCACAACGGGAATCTAACAGGGGAAAAGGTGAAAGTAATCCTCCTCCTCCCACGACCACGCCGGCAAGGACAGGACGCTTTACAGACATGATGTTGATGGAGGACATGCAGAACTTTTTAAGTCCTACGCATCGCCACAGCCCTTCGGGGTCCACCCTCAGAGAACGACTCGACCGACGGGTAGCAGACTACCTCGCCTTAACTGCAGATATCGACACTCTGAGGAGCGATGAACCCCTTGACTATTGGGTGTGCAGGCTTGACCTGTGGCCTGAGCTATCCCAATTTGCGATAGAACTTCTGGCCTGCCCCGCTTCAAGTGTCCTGTTAGAAAGGACCTTCAGTGCAGCAGGAGGTATTGTCACTGAGAAGAGAAGTCACCTAGGTCAAAAAAGTCTAGATTACCCCACCTTTAGGATGAATGAGGGATGAATCCCGAAGGGACTGACAGTGGGCGATACATTTGACTAAAAAAGGCCAGATGAGATGAGGTGCCTTGGGCTAAAAATGGTCCACACGCTGCTGTATTTTATCTCTGAATGCCGGATGACTTGCGTGGCTTATCCGCCACCAACTAGGGTTCAAGCCGCAATGTTTTCAGTGGCTGCAACAATACCTAGTTTTTCAGGCATGTATACATGCCTAATTTTTCTGGCCTCTGGTGCTGCACTGTGGCTTCAAAATCCAAACAAAAAAAAGGCACATACAGGTGTCAATTCCCCTTCGTGATCGTTACCTTGTTGTGGTGAAGGGGCTTGCGTATCACAATGAAGCGACCACCTCTATGAGTGTGTTAGCAATGGCAATGTTGGCACACCCCAGATGATAAGGTTGTCGCTTCATTGTGAACAGACCAAAAGCGATCGGCTGGATAATTTCGCATAGAAAAAACCTTCATTTTCTTTGTGATCATCTAAGGTGATCATTAAAGCCTACTAAGCCAACAATGGGCCCACACTGCAGAATCATTGTTTTCTGGGTCACTTAACTGTCACTGAACTACCTCAGCACGACCATAGGCTTTGAAAAAACCCCATCGCCTGCAATCTCCCAAACGTGCGCACGAGCTCAGTCATAACTACACCAAGATTGACGCATAGAGGTATAAAATTTATGTCATGTGTGTCAACTATTGACAACTCTTTGCGGTTGTCTAAAATCTATTCTATACATGTCCCCTGATAAGGGATGTAACAGGGATTAAACTGATAGGAATAGCACTACTTAACACACAGTACTGTGTTACTTTATGTTGTATTGCTAGAATTGACGAATATAGCACTATATTCTCAATCTTTATTCTATTCTAGCAATACAACCATTAGGAACTCAGATCTAAGTTGTAATCGCAATGCGATTAATACAGGTTATATTAATCGCATTGCAAATTTAACTTACCACACACTGCGTCAACTACGTAATTTTCCATGGGAGTTTTGCCATGGATCCCCCTCCGGCATGCCACAGTCCAGGTGTTAGTCCCCTTGAAACAACTTTTCCATCACTATTGTGGCCAGAAAGAGTCCCTGTGGATTTTAAAATTCGCCTGTCTATTGAAGTCTATGGCAGTTCGCCCGGTTGCGAACATTTGCGGAAATTCGCGTTCACCGTTCACGAACGGAAAATTTTATGTTCGCGACATCTCTAATGGAAATTACTGACATGGGAATGAGGCACAACACATAGTATAGTGAATACATTATTCATGGTGATCAATAAACAGCATAAATAAAAAGGTTTTCCCCCCCTTCATTTAGGCCGTAATAAAAAGTTGACAGAAATGAAGACCTTACTTATGTGTAAGGCAAAGTTACCTAAGAAAAAAAAAAGTTATGGCTGCTACAGCTATGAATGTGAGAAGGGATTTGGGGGGCGGAGGGGCACCATTTGGGGCCCTGAAAGTCCGTATGACAGTTCTGCAAGATACAGGATATTGTTGGCGTTGTATTGATCAAAAGGCTTTTGTACCTGTAGAAGGAAATATGGCAACAGAGAAGCATTACGTCTTTAGAACTGTATGACAATTTAGAGGCAAGTCAACAACCACTTTAAAAAAGGTAATACACATAAAAGGAAGCATACAAAAAAAAAACAACACATTCACAGATATTGCTGTAAATTACATTGGTCAAACTGGTCATCTTAATACAGTTAGTACAAATATAGTAGTTTAACTGTAAATTTTGTATTAAGATAGAAGGGTTTAGTCCCAAGTCAAAAGGAGCACCAACAAAAGCACAAGTGCTCATCTGGAAGAGGTTTCCTTATTGCCCATTTATCCTTGAGTGTTCAAATTGATGCTACAATACAATCCAAGCCAGCACATACACTGTACATCTATTTATAGTGTGGGCCCAGGAGACAGAACACACAACAATAACTTATATAAAGCATAATCTTTCAATGCTACAAATGGTGTAAGACGCTTAAGCTTTTCCTATCATCCCCTCATAAAAAGGAGACACAACTGACATATCCAGCTTAAGCCTACAAACCATTTTTTTTGACATTACAATACAATGTGCTTTTACACAGCATGGTATTATGTCAGAAGACTTATAGGACTTCAGAAATGTAAATTTTATACATCCTAGCACAGTAGAAAATCTATTTTCTTAGTTTTATAGGTTAGACATTGGATTGGCAAACCTCTCTCAGTTTAGGCTACTTTCACACTAGCGTTCGGAGCGGATCCGTCTGATGTTTCATCAGACGGATCCGCTCCGATAATGCAGACGTTCGCATCCGTTCAGAACGGATCCGTCTGCATTAAAACTTAGAAAATTTTCTAAGTGTGAAAGTAGCCTGAGCGGATCCGTTCAGACTTTACATTGAAAGTCAATGGGGAACGGATCCGCTTGAAGATTGAGCCACATTGTGTCATCTTCAAGCGGATCAGTCCCCATTGACTTACATTGTAAGTCTGGACGGATCCGCTCGCCTCCGCACGGCCAGGCGGACACCCGAACGCTGCAAGCAGCATTCAGCTGTCCGCCTGGCCGTGCGGAGGCGAGCGGAGCGGAGGCTGAACGCCGCCAGACTGATGCAGTCTGAGCGGATCCGCATCCATTCAGACTGCATCAGGGCTGGACGGAAGCGTTCTGCTCCGCTCGTGAGCCCCTTCAAACGGAGCTCACGAGCGCACAGCAGAACGCTAGTGTGAAAGTAGCCTTATAGTTTAAGATTACATAATAAAAAAAAAAGTCAGCATTTTTAGGTTTCCCAAATTATAAATCGAAGCGTTATATAGTACTTTTGCACAAGGTTAATAAAGCTTCATTATAATAAAAATTAGAATATCAAAAGTAAGAAATTGTATAATTTCTAATCTCTATCTTTAATAACTATATTAAAGCAGATTTCCAGTCTTAGGCCAGTTAAATACAAGCTCAATATGAGAGCATTTGTGATCCACAAGTCCTGGCAAGATGACATGTTAAACCCACCAAGGACCAGGCCAATTATTTTAGCATATTTTTTTCTATATTCCAAAAGCCACAATTTTTTAATATTTCATTTACATAGTAAACTGTAAGAGGAACACTGCATCCATATGCGTGCTGCTTTAAAAATAATTATTCCTACAGTGGATTGGTAGAAAAGTTTTCAAGCCTTACAAACAGGTTTTGTAGTAAAGATAGGAAAATAGCTAAGCCAGCCTCATATCTGCAACTTGCTTTTTTAGAACAAAAGTCCATTATCATAGCAAAGCAGATGAGAACAAATTTAGTTCCAAGGCCTTATGGAAACCTCAGGGTGGGTACTATTTTTATTATGGAGACCAGTTGATATACGTGATGAGTCTGACTATTGTAGGCTAGACAACACACCACTTGATTTCTGGGGAATATATATGCAAATTATCATGTCTAACATCTGATGGCATCAAATTGTTTTAAAGAAACTAAATTGAATAGGTTTCCCAGAAACCCGTAGAGACCTTGATTGGCCTACATTACATATACAAACTATCGGCAAACATATTGTTAAGGAACACACATTTGAATACTAGTCTTTCTCATCTTGTCTGGTTCCCTCATCTCCAATTAGGACCACGTGCTTAATTCTGTATAGCCCTCCCTTATATTTCCTGTGGTATCGAAGACAATAGAAGTAGATGCTGTAAGGTGCATACTGGGAATACAAATTGTGGTGGACCTTGCAGACACAGGACACATTTTTAATGTAGATGTCTCACTTTATTAATTTCTTTAGCAATTTGCAAACAGACTTTAATGTTAACATGGCCTTGACTGGTCTACCAGACTTTGCAACTTAAAGGGAACCTGTTATCAACTTTATGCCGATCTCACCGAGGGCAGCATAAAATAGTGACAGAAATGCAGATTTCAGCAGTGTGTCACTCATGAGCTAAAAGTGGTTGCTGAGAACCAGCTTTATCATCATTACAGCTCAGGCCTTGAAAAGAGTCAAATCTACCTGAGAAGGGTCATCATGGTTATTATAATCTCCTGCCATCTCGCCCATCTGCTGCTGATTGGCAGTTCTCTCCTAGACAGAAATTGAGAAAACTAGGTAGAAGACTGTCAGTCATCAGCAGGTGGGCAGGGAGAGCAGGGATTCATGAATAGCCATGACTCAGGAGGCCATGACTCTCTTTTCCAGTCTGCAATGATTGTGATGTTGGTTCTTGGCAACCACTTACTTTTAACTTTTAAATGACAGTCCGCTGAAATCAACTCGCCTGTCTCTACTTTATGCTGCTGTTAGTATGGGCAGCATAAAGTTGATGACAGGTTCCCTATAAGTGCCTCTATGGGTTACAGGGACTCTACCGCTCCATCAGTACAGAATTCCCAACAGTATCTGGGATACACTGGGTATCCACATCTACAGTTTCACAAAGATCATGTGCAGTACTCAAGACCTGGGGGTATCTGCAAAGTTTGGTTTGTTCTGTACTGTTAGTAATGTTATGTCATGTTTGCACTGTACACTATCAGATACTATATGGTTGGCATCAGGAATGGGGCTAACCACAACATTCCTCCTCTTAGTAGCAGTGGGATGGTCCTACTTCCTTCCATGGGAAGGATCCAATGTCTACATATATCTCCAACACTACAGCATTTAAAGTCAGCAGAGTGACCAGCTACCACAGCTATACAGGCCCTGCTGCAGGTGAGGAACTATGGTTTAGACACCCATCACTTAGATCCCATCCAGACTAGGCCAACTCATAAAAGCCTGTATTTTCACAAGTGCCAGTTTATAGTTGTTAGCCAGAAGTTAAGGGGAGTGACATCAGCAAGATAGCATGCCAGATGTGCTATTATCAGTTACTTTGCCAGCCATCATACCTCAATCTACACAACGGGGTAGTTCATTTATATTAATAAAACATAACTTTTATTAATCCAGTTAAAATAGATGGCCCTAAGAATAATAAGTGATAATAAAAGTACAAAAGTTACTTCCAGTCATACGATACATATAGTACAGGAAACTCAAAATAAGTAAGAACTTTAGTGCACGGCAGCACTGAAAACAATTTTGATCCTACCACTTTGTTGAATGGTTCCAGAGTGCAGCCGTTGTCCTGGGGAACAAAGATTCTTTCCTGATGTAATCCAAAATGCTGCAAAAAATTGCAGGTTGAGTGCAACATGTCCCTGGTAACGCCCTATACTGTGGCTACAAAGTAAGCCCTAATAACTTAGAATCAGAGCAGCCTAACCACAGGGCATTCGTCCTAAAAAGGGTGACCCCGTCTGGAACCTTTCCCTCAGTTACTGGCCCTGAAAAAAATCCCTATCCTATTCCCTACATGCACATTTCGCTTTTCAGTTCAGAAAAAACTCATCAGGGGAAATAAAAGGAAGTTGGGTAAAAAATACATATTAATGAGCTATATGTACAGCCAGATAAGTGACATTAAGATGACAAGTAGAGGTTCCTGATATGGTGACCTCAACCAAAACAGCAGGGAGAAGGAGGTGACAGCAAATTAATATACTACACCTCCATTGGTAGGGGCCTGATTTCACCTCCACCCCCCCCCCCCCCCCCCAGTTTTTAATATTGGGAACTGCCATTTCAATGACAATGTGTCCTGGCGTACATGCGTATACGCAATCCCTGCAAAAGACACTGCCGGGATCCTATGCAAGTTTACGCTGGTGGCAAAAGATAATGTCACCGCGAAAGAGTGCACTTCCTATCAGTGTGTTCCTTAACTGACTAAGTTGCCGGGCAACCAGGACGCGTCCCCGACAACTGTCAGAAGTATGGATCTAGATAGAAGTCCGCACTAAAAGTAAGGCATTTGAGGTTGATTGCACAACAGTAACCTGGATATAATGACACAAAAAACAATGACCTTGGCACTTAGACTTAGGGAGAGACATAGATTATATTGGGGATATTAGCATGCAACAGACTAAGGGACCAATTAAGGTTTAAACTCATTTGAGCGGCATAAATAAGAGTGATAGACATAAATGATTCTCTACAGTCTACATTAAAGCAAACAGCTGAAGTTCAGCTGTTCATTGGGTCCTAGGGGTGAGACCATTCGTAACAAAAAGGTCCAATGTGCTTCCCAATCCCCTCCTCTATTTGGAGGTTTTACCATTTCAATACCTTTGACGCTAATACAGTTGGGGTTACCCTGATGACATTCGTGTACATGTCAGGCTACAGCAGTGTCCCTTTTATTGTCCCCCAGATGTTCCCACACACCTGCGCAATTCAAGCTTGGTCTTTCCCTATGTATTCTTTATCACCTTGTGTGCGGCAGGTGATTAAGTCCTTAATGGGGAAAGTGCGTCGTAAGTTAGTACTGTAGAATGACTTCCCGGTCCGCATCGTGTTATAAGCCACACAGCCGCTGCATCTAAAAACACCCTTTTGGCTTACGACTAAGCCATGTGCCAGATGCAGAGACTAGGGCGTCGTGACTGTGGACTAGAAGATCTTTTTAAGCTGCTTCCTTTCCTAAAGGTGACCTGTGGGTAATCATGTATAATGTTACGAATATCAGGATCCATGAGAAGGATCGGCCAGTGTTTATTAAAAAGTTATCTAGCTTGGTCTGCTGACCCATCATAGGTAGTAATCAGACGGATCTTTTAGTCCTCATGAGTCTTCTCCTTTGGTGTCAGGAGACTGGGACACGATGTACAGATAGCTTTTTGAAATGCCTTTTTTTATATAATGTCTGGATATCCACTAGCACAAAATCTACATTTTATATATTCAGCCTGTTTCACAATTCCCACGCAAGCAGAGATATTGCCCACCTGGAATACCTCTCTTAAGAGGGACAGGATGGATACTATTCCAGTGAAGGAAAGAGTTTGTAGAGGTAGGTTTTCTATAGATGGTAGATAAATCAATTCATTTCCTAGTAATACATATCTCAAAGAACGGAAGGGAATCTGGACTCGACTGATGAGTGAACCGGAGTCCAATATTGTTCTTATTGAGTTTTTCGACAAATTCTGGGAATGCCGTTCCCGTGTTATTCCAGATAATAAAAATGTTGTCGATATACCGGGCCCATAGTGAAATGGCCCCGGTATTCGACGACAGGCCATCCCCAAACATAATTGTGTACTTCCACCAGCCCAGGAGCAAGTTAGCGTAAGATGGCACACCGGAACAACCCATCGCTGTGCCCCTTAGCTGGTGGTATATTTTCCCATTGAAAAAGTTATGAGTGAGTAAATATCACAAAAGTCTGAGGACAAAGTTGTTGTGTTCAATGTACTGTTGTCCTGATGCTCAAAAAATATTTCACTGCGTTCAGCACAGCTTCATGTGGGATTGACGAGTATAACGCTTCAACGCCTATACTTGCTAAGATAGAATCAGTCTCAATTGTAATTCCATCTAGTCTTTTGAGGAGGTCCATGGTGTCTCAAGTATAAGAGGGGAGGGACACCACAAAGGGCATCAGGATATGATCTATATATATATCCCCAGGTTCTGCCCAATGGTGCCTACTCCTGAGACAATTGGTCTCCCTTTTAGAGGTTTGAAACCTTTATGAACTTTTAGTAGACTATAAAAAGTCGCTGTCACTGGAAACTTGGGATAGAAGGAAGTCATATTCTTAGTGAGAAATTATTCTCTTACATTTTGCCTCCAAAAGGATATCCCGTAATTCGATTATTTATAATTTCTGGATCTTGGGAGAAGGTTTTGGTCACCTCAGTTTGGGCTTTTAGTTTGCCACTTAGATTAACGAGGTTAATCTTCTCCTCCTCTAATAATAATGTCAAACTGTAAGGAGCTACTAGTGGCCAATTGCTCCCACCAAGTATTAAACCCTGGACTTCTTTCTTTGTTTACTGGAGTTGGTGAGATTCTCAGGCCTCTAGGCACAATCCCGTGCTTGATATAGTTATCCAGGCTCTGAACCTCCCACCAACTGACTAATAAAATATATATAATAAATATATATATATATATATATATATATATATATATATATATATATATATATATATATATATATATATATATATATATATATATATATATATGCGATGAAAAGAAGGGCAGCACTCCAATAGATAAAAAATGAAAAACTTTAATTACCCATAAGGCTGTAG
Organism: Bufo bufo; assembly: GCF_905171765.1. Taxonomy (NCBI): domain Eukaryota; kingdom Metazoa; phylum Chordata; class Amphibia; order Anura; family Bufonidae; genus Bufo; species Bufo bufo. The sequence continues at coordinate 454,831,241 of NC_053391.1, forward strand.
CGACGTTTCGGCTCTTACACAGGAGCCTTCCTCAAGCAGTGTGTACAAACCAAGCTCTGAACATATATAGTTTTACAGCTAACCATAGCCAATTACATGTCAAGTGAACATAATTAATAAAAAAATCAAAAATACATCATACATCGTGAATGCAAAGACAGATAAAACCAACAATACAGCATAATCCGACAGTGATACACCTAGTTGAATAAAAATTATTGCCGTGAATATATAATATGATAAAATATCTATAAAGATACATAATTGATAATATTATTAGTGCCAACTGTAGACAATTATATAAAGTGATAAGTGCTTACTGGTACAGGTGATGTGTGCAAAGACCGTAGGATGAAGGACGGCTGTATTCCATGCTGACATGTGCGTTCCGGCGTGCCTGGATCACCACTGCGCATGTCCCTATGACGTGTAATACATGCTCCGGCCAGTACCAACCACATCACATGACGCATGCGCTCTCGCATCATAGCGCTGAAACGGCCATATTGACTGAGGGCAAACGGCCCATTCTATTACGCTGAGAAACAAAGTGTAGAAACAGGATGATAATGGCATAAGAAAATGCCAGAGTGTCACAGTGGCCAAGTGGGCTCGGATGAGGGCTGCACCTATAGAAAAAAGTGAAGCCGACAGCCGGGACCAAAGCGCGGCTGCGCATCTGCATGTGAATACAGAGTCGCATCGCTACAATGATCAAAGACCACCTATCACCACCCCACTCAGAGGGTTCTCCTCGCAACATCCCACTACACATGTAACGCAAATATAAAACAAGAACAGCTCTCCAAGACAACACAAAAGTACATAGGCCGTATTTTCCATGGACAATGGTATCCAATTACCGCGATCGCACAGCCCACATGTATGCCACACCGTTTATCCTCATCCCAGACTCGGCAACATACCACCTGTAAATACAATAAAATGTGAACATAAATACATAGAAGTGAATCCAAAAACATTTATTTAAAAAAAAGGACTTGTAGAATAAATGGTGATTTATGTTTTATACACACAAGTCACATAATTTACACTGGGACAATCGACATTTAAAATGCATGAATAAAGGGCAAGACACGCAACTAACCGACCCCAACCTTGTAATCCACATTTAAACCATGCGGGTACAGGGAGTCTAACGTGTAGATCCATTTTAATTCTCTCTTTTTTAGAAGGCCAATCCTGTTGCCACCTCTCCTGGGCATTGGTACATAATCGATAATGCAACACCTTAGATCTTTCTCGGTGTGCTTCTGGTTGGCAAAATGTTTGTAGACTGGTAAGTCCAGTCGTTTTTTCCTGACACTGAGTCGATGGTTATTAAATCGTGTCTTAAAATCAGTTGTGGTTTCCCCAACGTACAGCAGATTACATGGACAAACGATCACATACACAACGTAACTGGAGTCACAAGTCAGGTAATGCCTTAACTGATATGCAACCCCAGTTTGTGGGTGTGTGAAAGACCTACCCTTAAGAATATATTTGCAGTTTACACAAGATAAACAAGGAAAACAGCCGACACTGGCACCTGTCAATGTCAGTTGTCTTGCCGTCTTAAGGGTGCCCACATCAGCCCTAACCAATTGGTCTTTAAGGCTCTTGGACCTACGGTAGGACATAATTGGAGGAGAATGGAATTCCTTGACTGTATTTAAGCAACCACCCAGTATACTCCAGTGACGTCGAATAATGTTACTTATATCGACGCTTTGTTCACAATGAGTCGAGATAAAGGGGATCCTAGCCATCTGTGTTTGTGGTACTTTTCTTTTTAACATGTCATCCCTATTGAGCTGACTGACCATTTTCTTTTGTGCTTGTAACAATTTGGTTGGATATCCCCGTTTCTCAAATTTGTGTAGCAATGTGTCTAACGTGTTGCTAGACGCCTCAGGCTCTGAAACAATGCGTTTAACCCTCAAAAACTGAGAGTATGGAAGGGATTTTACCATGGACCTAGGGTGGTTACTACTGTATGTCAGTAGCGTGTTCCTGTCGGTTGGCTTAGTGAACAGTTCAGTCTGTAGTTTACCAGCCGACAGGATCACGCGAGTGTCCAGAAATTGCATTTCAACACAGGAGTGTACCAAGGTGAACTGCAATGCCCCATCGATTCCATTAAGGAATCCATGGAAATCAAAAAGTTGTTGGGCATCACCTGTCCAGATGAGGAAGACGTCGTCTATGTACCGCCACCACGCCCTTCATGTTGGAAGTGGTGGCTTCCATAGACGACGTCCTCCTGAAATATGCGCATAAAAATATTGGCATAAGTTGGGGCCACATTGGACCCCATCGCCACACCCTGTTGCTGTACATAATATGAATCTTGAAATAAAAAAATAATTGTGCCGGAGCACAATTTCCAACAAAGATAGTATAAAATGTTGGGAGCCAGCAGTGAGTGTGGATTTCTCCAACATTGAACCGACAGCAGCCAGTCCCTTTTGGTGATCTATTGATGTATACAGCGAGGTTACATCGAATGATGCAAGTATCACGCCGGGTACACCAATAAGATCAACCCCCTGTAGTTTGAGCAAGAAATCACTAGTATCACGAATATATGAGATGCCTCCACAAGCAAAACTGCATAAAACCTTATCTAGGAAGATGGCAACATGACTAAAGATTGAATCGGAGCCCGAAACAATGGGGCGGCCAGGTGGATCAGCGAGGGACTTGTGGATCTTGGGCAACACATAGAGCACCGGGGTGACAGGATGTGCAACAGTGAGAAAATCCACAAGCCCCTCGTCAATGACCCCCGCATGTAGGGCCTCCGTCAATACATTGTCAATTAACTCAGCAATTTTAAACCTTGGGTCAGAGTCAATGTGACAATAGACGGTTTTGTCACCCAGTTGCCGCATAATCTCGGCAATATACTTATGGGTGTCAAGCACGACCACCGCACCGCCTTTGTCTGCGGCCTTAATGGTGAGTTTGTGGTCAAGCTTTAATTCTCTAAGGGCAACCATCTCCTCAGTTGTCACATTGGGATGACCAAAGGGTTGTGAAGATTGTGTCAACTTTAATCTCTGAATATCAGATTTAACGGCAGCCATATACGCCTCAACAGCAGGCTCGTTAATGACTGGACTAAAGGTGCCTCTAGTTGAGAGATCGAACATGCCAAGAGAGAATTCACTCACCTTGGCATGCTCGATCCTCTCCCTGTCATGGAACCATATCTTTAACTTGATGGCACGAAAAAAGGTCTGGAGGTCAAAATCAAGTTCGAACCAATCTGCAGTGGTTCGGGGGCAAAAAGAAAGCCCTTTACTAAGCACACTCACTTGGGCATCGGTCAGATTTTTGTACGAAAGATTCACCACAATTACTTCCTCCTCGACGGATTGTTCCTGCCGGGAGGTTGGGGTTTGTTGTTGCGCTGCTTTTTGCTGTCTCCTGTGTCTACGGCCTCCACGCCGGATGCGCTGTCTCCGGACAATTCCGTCTCCCTTGACCCTAAAAAAGACTGATCCACAGAAGATGTTTCTTCTGTGGATCAGGCTTTTTTAGGGTCAAGGGAGACTGAATTGTCCGGAGACAGCGCATCCGGCGTGGAGGCCGTAGACACAGGAGACAGCAAAAAGCAGCGCAACAACAAACCCCAACCTCCCGGCAGGAACAATCCGTCGAGGAGGAAGTAATTGTGGTGAATCTTTCGTACAAAAATCTGACCGATGCCCAAGTGAGTGTGCTTAGTAAAGGGCTTTCTTTTTGCCCCCGAACCACTGCAGATTGGTTCGAACTTGATTTTGACCTCCAGACCTTTTTTCGTGCCATCAAGTTAAAGATATGGTTCCATGACAGGGAGAGGATCGAGCATGCCAAGGTGAGTGAATTCTCTCTTGGCATGTTCGATCTCTCAACTAGAGGCACCTTTAGTCCAGTCATTAACGAGCCTGCTGTTGAGGCGTATATGGCTGCCGTTAAATCTGATATTCAGAGATTAAAGTTGACACAATCTTCACAACCCTTTGGTCATCCCAATGTGACAACTGAGGAGATGGTTGCCCTTAGAGAATTAAAGCTTGACCACAAACTCACCATTAAGGCCGCAGACAAAGGCGGTGCGGTGGTCGTGCTTGACACCCATAAGTATATTGCCGAGATTATGCGGCAACTGGGTGACAAAACCGTCTATTGTCACATTGACTCTGACCCAAGGTTTAAAATTGCTGAGTTAATTGACAATGTATTGACGGAGGCCCTACATGCGGGGGTCATTGACGAGGGGCTTGTGGATTTTCTCACTGTTGCACATCCTGTCACCCCGGTGCTCTATGTGTTGCCCAAGATCCACAAGTCCCTCGCTGATCCACCTGGCCGCCCCATTGTTTCGGGCTCCGATTCAATCTTTAGTCATGTTGCCATCTTCCTAGATAAGGTTTTATGCAGTTTTGCTTGTGGAGGCATCTCATATATTCGTGATACTAGTGATTTCTTGCTCAAACTACAGGGGGTTGATCTTATTGGTGTACCCGGCGTGATACTTGCATCATTCGATGTAACCTCGCTGTATACATCAATAGATCACCAAAAGGGACTGGCTGCTGTCGGTTCAATGTTGGAGAAATCCACACTCACTGCTGGCTCCCAACATTTTATACTATCTTTGTTGGAAATTGTGCTCCGGCACAATTATTTTTTTATTTCAAGATTCATATTATGTACAGCAACAGGGTGTGGCGATGGGGTCCAATGTGGCCCCAACTTATGCCAATATTTTTATGCGCATATTTCAGGAGGACGTCGTCTATGGAAGCCACCACTTCCAACATGTAAGGGCGTGGTGGCGGTACATAGACGACGTCTTCCTCATCTGGACAGGTGATGCCCAACAACTTTTTGATTTCCATGGATTCCTTAATGGAATCGATGGGGCATTGCAGATTCACCTTGGTACACTCCTGTGTTGAAATGCAATTTCTGGACACTCGCGTGATCCTGTCGGCTGGTAAACTACAGACTGAACTGTTCACTAAGCCAACCGACAGGAACACGCTACTGACATACAGTAGTAATCACCCTAGGTCCATGGTAAAATCCCTTCCATACTCAGTTTTTGAGGGTTAAACGCATTGTTTCAGAGCCTGAGGCGTCTAGCAACACGTTAGACACATTGCTACACAAATTTGAGAAACGGGGACATCCAACCAAATTGTTACAAGCACAAAAGAAAATGGTCAGTCAGCTCAATAGGGATGACATGTTAAAAAGAAAAAGTACCACAAACACAGATGGCTAGGATCCCCTTTATCTCGACTCATTGTGAACAAAGCGTCGATATAAGTAACATTATTCGACGTCACTGGAGTATACTGGGTGGTTGCTTAAATACAGTCAAGGAATTCCATTCTCCTCCAATTATGTCCTACCGTAGGTCCAAGAGCCTTAAAGACCAACTTGTTAGGGCTGATGGGGGCACCCTTAAGACGGCAAGACAACTGACATTGACAGGTGCCAGTGTCGGCTGTTTTCCTTGTTTATCTTGTGTAAACTGCAAATATATTCTTAAGGGTAGGTCTTTCACACACCCACAAACTGGGGTTGCATATCAGTTAAGGCATTACCTGACTTGTGACTCCAGTTACGTTGTGTATGTGATCGTTTGTCCATGTAATCTGCTGTACGTTGGGGAAACCACAACTGATTTTAAGACACGATTTAATAACCATCGACTCAGTGTCAGGAAAAAACGACTGGACTTACCAGTCTACAAACATTTTGCCAACCAGAAGCACACCGAGAAAGATCTAAGGTGTTGCATTATCGATTATGTACCAATGCCCAGGAGAGGTTGCAACAGGATTGGCCTTCTAAAAAAGAGAGAATTAAAATGGATCTACACGTTAGACTCCCTGTACCCGCATGGTTTAAATGTGGATTACAAAGGTTGGGGTCGGTTAGTTGCGTGTCTTGCCCTTTATTCATGCATTTTAAATGTCGATTGTCCCAGTGTAAATTATGTGACTTGTGTGTATAAAACATAAATCACCATTTATTCTACAAGTCCTTTTTTTTAAATAAATGTTTTTGGATTCACTTCTATGTATTTATGTTCACATTTTATTGTATTTACAGGTGGTATGTTGCCGAGTCTGGGATGAGGATAAACGGTGTGGCATACATGTGGGCTGTGCGATCGCGGTAATTGGATACCATTGTCCATGGAAAATACGGCCTATGTACTTTTGTGTTGTCTTGGAGAGCTGTTCTTGTTTTATATTTGCGTTACATGTGTAGTGGGATGTTGCGAGGAGAACCCTCTGAGTGGGGTGGTGATAGGTGGTCTTTGATCATTGTAGCGATGCGACTCTGTATTCACATGCAGATGCGCAGCCGCGCTTTGGTCCCGGCTGTCGGCTTCACTTTTTTCTATAGGTGCAGCCCTCATCCGAGCCCACTTGGCCACTGTGACACTCTGGCATTTTCTTATGCCATTATCATCCTGTTTCTACACTTCTATTGGACGTTGTTGTCAGCATGAGAGTCAGCGTAATAGAATGGGCCGTTTGCCCTCAGTCAATATGGCCGTTTCAGCGCTATGATGCGAGAGCGCATGCGTCATGTGATGTGGTTGGTACTGGCCGGAGCATGTATTACACGTCATAGGGACATGCGCAGTGGTGATCCAGGCACGCCGGAACGCACATGTCAGCATGGAATACAGCCATCCTTCATCCTACGGTCTTTGCACACATCACCTGTACCAGTAAGCACTTATCACTTTATATAATTGTCTACAGTTGGCACTAATAATATTATCAATTATGTATCTTTATAGATATTTTATCATATTATATATTCACGGCAATAATTTTTATTCAACTAGGTGTATCACTGTCGGATTATGCTGTATTGTTGGTTTTATCTGTCTTTGCATTCACGATGTATGATGTATTTTTGATTTTTTTATTAATTATGTTCACTTGACATGTAATTGGCTATGGTTAGCTGTAAAACTATATATGTTCAGAGCTTGGTTTGTACACACTGCTTGAGGAAGGCTCCTGTGTAAGAGCCGAAACGTCGCTACAGCCTTATGGGTAAATAAAGTTTTTCATTTTTTATCTATTGGAGTGCTGCCCTTCTTTTCATCGCTTATATTACATTGGATTGGCTTGTATCCATATTGGGCTTTTTGCACCCTGCATCTACTTTTATCTGTGACGGTGCTGCCATATTATATATATATATATATATATATATATATATATTTTCATTCTATGTAGCTCCTTAAAAGCAACTTTAAAGACAGGCGTAAACTTCTTTTGAATATAAGACTTAACCAAGAACCCCTCCTTAGCTTCATCCAACCAAGATTCAGTATTTAGGCCACTAGCCAGGAAACCCGCCATGCCAGTAACATATCAGCCAAAACAAAACCAACCAATTCAAGATAGCAATGTACAAGTATAATAGATAACCAAAAATTCATTAAACTACACAATAGGAGTAATCCGTATGTAGGGAATAGGATAGGGATTTTTTCAGGGCCAATAACTGAGCGAAAGGTTCCAGACGGGGTCGCCCTTTTTAGGACAAGTGCCCTGTAGTTAGGCTGCTCTGATTCTAAGTTATTAGGGCTTACTTTGTAGCCACAGTATAGGGAGCTAAGAGGGACATGTTGCACTCAACACCGCAATTTTTTGCAGCATTTTGGATTACGTCAGGAAAGAATCTCTTCGTTCCCCAGGACAACGGCTGCACCCCGGAACCATTCAACAAAGTGGTAGGATCAAAGTTGTTTTGAGTACCGCTGTGCACTAAAGTTCTTACTAATTTTGAGTTTCCTGTACTATATGTATCGCATGACTGGAAGTAACTTTTGTACTTTTATCACTCATTCTTAGGGCCATCTATTTTAACTGGATTAATAAAAGTTAATATAAACAGATTATGTTATGTAGTTTAATGAATTTTTGGCGATTATACTTGTATCTTGCCATCCTGAATTGGTTGGTTTTGTTTCAGCCATCATACCTCATCATCTGGGAAGAGAAATTGCACTGTATACAGCTACTGATAGATGTAGTGCAACTCCTATTTTGCACTTAGTAAAGAGGACTTTTACTTCTGGTCTGATTCCTTATACCACCTTTCCACTGCACTGATACTCAGGGAGCAACATCCTGAGTGAGTACACCGACACATCCCCTCATCAGGGCCACAACCACTCACATCCTCTGCATTGGCTCCTCAGAAGCTCACTACACATGAGACACAGGTCTAAGTGAAGGGTAGTCACCATTGCATTTTAATGGTTCATTGAAATTCACCAAAATATCAGGTCTGGTTGCCACACAACAGTGTCTAGCCGTTTACAATCTAATTGGCACAGTTTTGACTCCTCCAGATGCAGCAAGTGTGGATATTGACACTGAGCACATAAATCACAGTAGGCTCCAAGAATAACTCACAGTCTCAAGCAATTCAGGTGTTCTCTTACTAACAATCACTCTCTCCAATGTTTAACTTTAGTTTTCTGAGCACAGTCATTTCTGTCTCCAGGACCCACAGCAGCGTACAGGCTAACCTGGGGGCATGTAAAAAATAAATAATCAGTCTGCATGCTCCTTAGGTAAACAGAAGGCTGCAGTCACCTTCCTGCTGCTCTCTTCTTCGATATTCACTACTACTCTCCAGCTATTTACAGTACTGCGCTGCTGTCCAACCACAGACCACTTTCCTAGTGCTACACTTTCTCCAACTCTGGCTTCTTCCCCAGCTTCCTGTCCTCGCCAGTAATCTTTTTACAGAAACCAATCCTCTATCTATGCATTCAAAGACAAGTTAAAGGGTCTCCATAGATTAGACTAGTTGTTTTAAGGAAATCTTCTATATGATTGGGTTATGATCAGGGGATACTTTGAGTCAAAGTCAACTCCATTTACTCTTTCAAATATTCCTCAAACCATTTCTGAACAAAGTGTGGCAGAATGCAATATCCTCCTGAAAGAGGCCACTGCCATTAGGGAAAGTGTTGCCTATAACGGATGTACTTTGTCTGCAATAGTGTTGATTGAGCATGATCGTTCTTACACCAGTTTGGCTCGAGCATCCCGATGCTCGGCACATGGCGGTATTCGGCCGAATACTGCATGTGCTCGAATACAATGCTCGAGTCTCCTCCCCGCACGTTAGTTGGCTGCCATGCAGCCAATAAATGTGCAGGTAGGTACTGCCCTTCACTGTAATGCCGTAGCCATGTTGTTTACTGGCATTACAGTGATTGGCTGGCCGGAACAAGTCATTGGGTGCTATATAGCACCCGATGACACGTGTTCGGGTCAGTGTTAGTCAGGGAGAGCTGTGCTGAAGAAGAGAAAGATAGTGTAGGGACTCGGGAGTGAAATTTTTTTTTTGTAAGTTGAAAAACCTTGTCAGACCCAAAAGTCCTTTTAAAGGACTATTGTGTGGGCAGCAATATCGATTTTTTTGCACATCCTGCGCTAAATAGAATGCAATAGTTAGGCCGCTGCTCTACATCTCCTGTGCAACGTGTGCACATCCCAAAAATATCAGTGACATCCACAGTACTTTTTCCATAGACTGTGTCCACTGCAGACAGTGACCGTAACGTCCTGTGTAATGTTACCACATCCCAAATACCTGTGACATTTCCTGTAATTTTATATTAGCCACTGCTGACATCAGCGACATTATCCGCGGTATTTCTCCTGTGCGACGTTTCCACATCCCAAATACCTTTTTTTATTTATTTGTGCATACACTTACTTTCAAGCATATATAACATTTAATATTAAGAAGGCAAGCAGTAAGGGACAGGAAAGTGGCCGTGATGCTGATTGTGCATGCAGAGGCCGTGGCCCTGGGCGTGTTGAAACTGTGCCTGTGGGGTGACAAAAGGGAGAAGGCAGGCCACACCAAACAGGCAGGCAACTGTTCCCTGAATCTCCCTTGCCAATGGGTAGGTGTTCCGCAGTCTGGCGCTTTTTTGGAGGAAAGTGCGGACGAAAAATGAATTGTAATTTGCAAACTGTGCCATACAAAAATGAGCAGGGGAGTGAACACCATGAATCTCACCACCACCAGCATGATCTGCAACATGGCATCAAAGCATCGTAATAGGTGGGCCGAACGCCTGGGTCCACAATCTGTGTCTGCGGGTCACACCACTGCCTCCTCTTCCCATGTGTTACGTGCTGGCCAATCCCCTGTTGAAGGGGCAGGCCCTGATGTCTCCCACGTTGCATCTGGACCTTCGCAAGCACCATCAGTGACCACATCCCCTTAAATGTCCCAGCGCAGCATACAAATGTCCTTACCCCAGGCATTTGAACGCAAGCGCAAGTACCCAGCCACCCACCCACAGGCCATAGCACTAAATGCGCAACTTCCCAAGTTACTGGCCCTGGAAATTTTGCCATTTAGGCATGTGGACACTGCGATGTTCTGCAGCCCGATGTCTGTGGCTGTCCCTTGTTATGCAGTCGCCAGCTGCCACTATTTTTCACGGTGTGCCGTGCCAGCCTTACACCAGCATGTGTCCCTTAACATAACCCGTGCCCTGACCAACGCAGTTACTAGGAAGGTCCACTTAACCACTGACACATGGACAAGTGCTTTCCGCCAGGGACACTACATTTCCCTAATGGCACACTGGGTGAACGTTGTGGAGGCCGGGAGCGAGTTGTACCCTGGGATGGCACAGGCGCTACTGACGCCAAGGATTGCGGGTCCTAATTAAGTCAGGGTTTCCGCCACCACCTACATTAGTGGCTCCAACACCCACTTCTCCTCATTAGCCTCCTCCTCCACTTCCACCTCAGAATTATCCTCTTACAGCTACCGACTGATGGGTGACTGGTGCTGCAAGCAGTGTAGCACTGCAGTGGGGAAGAGTCAACAGGCTGTGCTGAAGCCGATCTGCTTAGGTAACAAACAGCACACCGCTGCAGAGCTGTGCCAGGGGATAAGAGATCAGACTGAGCTGTAGCTCTCAACCTAGAACCAGGCATGGTTGTGTCTGATAATGGCCGTAACTTGGTGGCGGCTTTGGAGCTCGGCAAGCTCACACACATCCCATGGTTAGCATGCATGTTCAACTTAGTGGTTCAGCGGTTTCTCATAAACTACCCCAATTTGCCTGAGCTAAATAGTGAAGGTGTGCCGTGTGTGAGCCCATTTCCGCAAGTCATAGACAGCTTCCGCCAATCTGTCATCGCTGCAGCAGCGCTTACAATTGCCAGCTCACCGACTGTTGTGCGACGTGAGCACACGCTGGAACTCGATGTTCCACATGTTGGCCAGCAGCAGAGGGCAGTAGTGGAATACTAGCTGCAACATGGTTGTTGCCTTTCCAGTCAGCTTCCACTCTTCACAAGCGAGGAGTGGGCATAGATGTTTGACCTCTGAGGTTTTAAGAAACTTTGAGGAATAAACACAGATGGTGATGCTGATAATTGCATTATCGCCGCTCACCATCCCACTTCTGTGTCGAGGAGGAGGAGGAGGATGCCTCTGCTACAAAGGGTAGTACCCATGGAAGTTTAATTCCATCTGTTCAACATGGATGGGCAGAAGAGGAGGAAGGGGATGAAGAGATTGAGACTGATCCTCCTGATGACAGCAAAGTCTTGCCTGTTGGGACTCTGGCACACATGGCTGACTAGGTTAGCCTGCCTTTCCCATGACCCACGCGTTTTACGCATTTTGGACAACACCGATTACTGGTTATTCACCCTTCTCGACCCCTGCTACAAAGAGAACTTCTCCTCTCTCATTCCTGTGGTGGAGAGGACGAGCAAAATGGTGCAATACCAGAAGGTTCTTATGTAAAAATTGCTCCAAAAATTTCCATCTGACAACGCTGGCGGCAGAGTACTTAGTTCCTTGGCCAACCGAGGAGGGTAGACGAGGGGAACACACAGCAATTCCAACAGAGGCAGTGCAACACTCTCCAAAGCCTGGGACAGTTTTATGACACCCCGCCTGAGGCAAACATTGAAAGGGCACCCCCTCATGCCAAATTCTTGACCTAACCCCTTCCCTCCAGCCAGAGGTGTAAATTGACCAGCATGCACTTTCTAATGCCAGTGTCTTATGTGGCACAGGGGTCTTTGGGCCCCTCAGGCTCCTGGGCCCGGTAGCGACTGCTACCTCTGCACCCCCTATAGCTATGCCCCTGATGTAAGTCACTTACAGCCAGCTTGCCTGTGAGATCCAGGGGGCTGGTTCTCACAGGCTCTCCCGGAAGTCAGCCACGATGCCCAAGGAAGGCATCAGGCTGCCTTCCCCATCATTGGGTCCCCATCACAGCAGCTCGAGGACCCAATGGCCACACCGCACATGTCTGAAGCCCGCACGTGCCGCGGTCAGTGCTGACCACGGCCGTGCAGGGGTTAATACACAGTCATCTGTGATTTCACCAATGACTGTGCATACAGCATCTCTGGACGTGACTTAAGGACCAGAGAAGTACATGTACATCATGGTGATCGGGAGGGTACAGTAGCTGCGCCCGCCCGATCAATGTCAGGGGTCCGGCAGCCACTGATAGCCGAACCCCTACCACTGATCGGGCGGGCACAGCTACTGCACCCTACCAAATCACCATGACGTACATGTACTTCTCTGGTTCTTAAATCACGTCCAGAGAAGAAAAATAAGTATGTGTGAACTTAAAATATACCATTTCCAAGGGATGCATAGACATAATGGCACCAAAGGCCATTGTGGCACCAAAAGAGGTATAATACAGTGTGGGCTCAGCATGCATGTGGATCCTGAATTTAATGGAGGCCAGTATGGCACCATAAGAGGTATAATATAGTGGGGCTCAGCGTGCATATGGAACTTGTTAATGTAGGCCAGTATGGCACCAGTGTAGGTAGTATTTAGTGTAGGTTCCTTTCCTAAAGAGATTGCCTTGTCGTTGGCGGACAGGCACAAATCATTTTGTACAAAATGTATTTGCCAAGAATCTCACATTTATAGCCTAGCATTAGTATTAGTAAATTTTCTACATAGAGTACGGCACAATTGTATTTTCTTGATTATTTGCGTTTGCAGAGTGCTGTTGCATTGTGTTTATTGTTATATTGTAAATTAATCCATTTCTGCTACATAAAATGTATGGTACATGTAGAAGTGCCTTAAACCTCATGAACACAGCTGAATCCATAGTTACGGGATACCCATAAGGCTGGGGCTACAGGAAGACCTTGACTGTGACACAAATGACACACTGGAGGTTGACAAAAAATGAAAATAAATAAAGAACAGTCTAAGTTCAGCCTTTAAGCAGCCAAAGATCGATGATGAATGAAAATTAATGGGGTTCCATACACTTCCACTGTCCGACAAACAAAAACCAACCTCAAAGTCGCATGCAACTACCGTACATTTACTTGCATTATGTTGTGATGTTTCAGTGCTGCACTGTGAACTTGTCGTGGCCAAGTTTACCCCAGTCCAAGAGTAACTGCATACGTTAGGGATTTTGTGCCACAAAGCTGCAGTGTACTGTACCAGCAAAGTGAATTTAAAGATTTGCCAAATCTCATCCACACTTAAACATTTTTTTTGTAGGTGCAAAAATTAAACTGCCTTGCGGATTTTAAAATCAGCAGCATGTCGATTGTTTGCGTGATTCCGAAACCTGTGTAGAGTGATTTTTCCATTTTGTCTTCAATTGAGTTGTTAAACTGAGAATCCACATGAAAATCTACGTCAATGAAACAGACATAAAAAGCATGAAATTAGTGACAAATAGTGCAGATTTACGTGCAGTTTTTATGTGGATTTTATGTGTATTTTCTGCACCCAAATTTGCACTGTGTGCAAGCATCCTAAGGGTAACTGAGCCTTGTAGTACTGAGCCTCAGATTTTATAAGTTCTTTCTAATGGAGAAGATCTTGGACATATACTACCTAACATGACAGCCTCTGTAGCATCATAGTAACTTACTGCAGGGGACCCAATGGGGAGCATTTATCATTCGATTTGATTTTGGTTTCCCGCCATTGGAAAGTCTAAAATTTGGCTCAGACAATTTTATGGAAAGAAAATTCCAACTGATATTACACTGCTCTCACCACTTTTCTAAAGTTGATGTGGTTAGCCATGTTCTTTGTAAAAATGTTGTATAATTGATAAATATGATGCAAATTATGTCGAGGCAGACTCAAAGCAAAACTGACTGCAAAAATAATCCCCACACACAATGTGTATACATCACCCTGCAGATAGGAAAAAAAAGATCAATTTCTGGCTACCTGCAGTCACCACTAGAGGGAGCTTAGAATGGTATTCATGTATGCAAATTCCCTGTGGCTGCAGTTTTCATACTATGCTAAACATCTTAAAGGAGAATCACTGCAATGTTGAAATTGTACAGTCAAGAAATAAATCTATTCTTTTTAAAGACATCATTCTTTTTTAAAACAGTGACCCAATCTGAGTACACACTCCGATTGGGTCACTGTCACTAGTGGGGTACCTCAGGGGTCAGTATTGGGCCCTATTCTCTTCAATATATTTATTAATGATCTTGTAGAAGGCTTGCATAGTAAAGTATCAATTTTCGCAGATGACACTAAACTGTGTAAAGTAATTGACACAGAAGAGGACAGTATATTACTACAGAGGGATCGGGATAGATTGGAGGCTTAAGCAGATAAGTGGCAGATGAGGTTTAACACGGACAAATGTAAAGTTATGCACATGGGAAGGAATAATGCAAGTCACCCGTACATACTAAATGGTAAAACACTGGGTAACACTGACATGGAAAAGGATCTAGGAATTTTAATAAACAGCAAACTAAGCTGCAAAAACCAGTGTCAGGCCACTGCCATGGGCAAAAAGATAATGGGTTGCATCAGAAGGGGCATAGATGCCCGTGATAAGAACATAGTCCTACCACTTTACAAATCGCTAGTCAGACAACACATGGAGTACTGTATACAGTTCTGGGCTCCTGTAAACAAGGCAGACATAGCAGAGCTGGAGAAGGTCCAGAGGAGGGCAACTAAAGTAATAACTGGAATGGGGCAACTACAGTACCCTGAAAGATTATAAAAATTAGGGTTATTCACTTTAGAAAGAGGACTGAGGGGAGATCTAATTAATAGGTATAAATATATCAGGTGTCAGTACAGAGATCTATCCCATCATCTATTTATCCCCAGGACTGTGACATGGGGACATCCTCTGCGACTGGAGGAAAGAAGGTTTGTACACAAACATAGAAAAGGATTCCTTACGGTAAGAGCAGTGAGACTATGGAACTCTCTGCCTGAGGAGGTGGTGATGGTGAGTACAATAAAGGAATTCAAGAGGGGCTGTATGTATTTCTGGAGCGTAATATTACAGGCTATAGCTACTAGAGAGGGGTCGTTGATCCAGGGAGTTATTCTGATTGCCTGATTGGAGTCGGGAAGGAATTTTTTATTCCCCTAAAGTGGGGAAAATTGGCTTTTACCTCAGTTTTTTTTTGCCTTCCTCTCAGTGGTGGATTACAATAGGGACGTTCGGGTCGGCAGCCCCGAGCCCAGCACATGGGAGGGGGAATGTGGGGGCTGTGTGTGGCAAAATTATTATGGGAGCCGGACTACTATGTGGGGGCAAATTACTATATGGGGCAGTGTGGGGGCAAATTACTATGTGGGGGCAAATTATTATGGGAGCCGGACTACTATGTGGGGGCAAATTACTATATGGGGCAGTGTGGGGGCAAATTACTATGTGGGGGAAAATTATTATGGGAGCCGGACTACTATGTGGGGGCAAATTACTATTGTGTTCGGGCAATGTGGGGGAAATTGCTATGTGGGGGCAGTGTGGGGAAATTGCTATGTGGGGACAAATTACTATGTGGGGAAAACTATTGTGTGGGGGCAGTATGGGGTAATTGCTATGTGGGGGCAGTGTGGTGGAAATTACTATGTGGGGGCAAATTACTATGTGGGGGCAACTATTGTGTGGGGGAAATTTATATGTGGGGGCAAATTACTGTGTGGGGGAAATTACTATGTAGGGGCAGTGTGGGGAAAATTACTATGTAGGGGAAATTACTGTGGGGGCAAACTACTATATGGAGGCAGTTTGGGGGAAATTACTGTGTGGGGGCAAATTACTATGGGGGAATTACTATGTGGGGGCAGTGTGGTGGAAATTACTATATGGGGGTGTTGCTATTGGGGAGGCACTGTAGGGGCAATTCTATTATTTTTGGGGACACTATACAGGGATTATTGCCTGGAGCACAATAGAGGGTGGTAGTATTACTCGGGGCACTCTAGGGGACATTATAGCTGCGGTGGACACTATAGGAACATTTGGGGTAATTTATCAAACTGGTGTAAACTAGAACTGGCTTAGTTGCCCATAACAGCCAATCAGATTCCACCTTTCATATTTGACAGCTCTTTTGGAAATCCAGTTGTACTTTACACCAGTTTGATAAAGGACTCCAATTATGTCTATTAGGGTCACTATTTTTTAAGCAGTATAGTACCTGGGACATTGGGGAGCACAACGGGCACAGTATTGAGAGTGGCAGCAGGATGACACTGTGGGGACACCAGGATGAGGAGGTTGATGGAAAAATTGAGAAATCTAACGTGTCTGTGTTACAAACTGTAGAGACGAGATACGGCTGAAAGAATTTGCCATGGTGGTCTGGGTCAAACGGAGGAGAAGAGGAGATGTCACTGGATGTAAGAGGTATGTGGTGCTGTATTCTCCTCCATGTCTTTTTTATTATAATTATATGTATTTTAAATTTGGCAACCAAATTTTTCAGTTTAGGACCCAATTTGGGGTATTTTTTTTTTGTCTGAAGAGGTCATATGGCCTAAGAAGAGACTGTGGCGCTCATGAAGCACCGCAGCCTCTTCATACAAAAAAAAAACTAAAATGGAGGGGGGGGGGGGCCAAGTTGGTTAGACAGCCCCGGGCCCATCATGCACTTAATCCGCCCCTGCTTCCTCTGGATCAACTTGCAGGATAACAGGCCGAACTGGATGGACAAATGTCTTTTTTCAGCCTTATGTACTATGTTACTATCAAGTCGATGCAGACTTTTTCAATATTCTAGATCACAACTAGTGACAGAAACCTATATTTGACAATTTCTAAAAGTTGATTATTAAAGGCCTCACTTGTAGGGCCAATTATCAGAAAACCACAGCTTTGACCTTTTAAAACTGCATGAAGTCATAACTCCTGATACCTCTTGTCATGATTCATAGAGCAAGGACCAACAAAGCTGTGACAGCAGTACTGACTATTTCTAGAATTTTAAAACTGAAGAAAAAAAAAACACACCACACAGAATATATCAACATGGCTGCGCAAGATATGTTCTTCAGTTATATACAGTGCACCCTTCTCTTAGGCCCCTTTCACACGGGCGTTGCGGGAAAATGTGCGGGTGCGTTACGGGAACACCCACGATTTTTCCGCACGAGTGCAAAACACTGTAATGCGCTTTGCACTCGCGTGAGAAAAATCGCGCGTGTTTGGTACCCAAACCCGAACTTCTTCACAGAAGTTCGGGCTTGGGATCGGTGTTCTGTAGATTGTATTATTTTCCCTTATAACATGGTTATAAGGGAAAATAATAGCATTCTGAATACAGAATGCATAGTAAAACAGCGCTGGAGGGGTAATAAAAAATAATTTAACTCACCTTAGTCCACTTGATCGCGTAGCCGGCATCTCCTTCGGTCTCCTTTGTTGAATAGAGCCTGTGGTGAGCATTAATTACAGGAACAGGACCTTTGATGACGTCATTCCGGTCATCACATGATCCATCACCATGGTAAAAGATCATGTGATGACCGGAATGACGTCACCAAAGGTCCTGTTGCTGCACAGAGATCAGATGAAGACAGAAGGAGATGCCGGGATACGCAATCAAGTGGACTAAGGTGAGTTAAAAAAAAAAATAATTTTAACCCCTCGTGTGTGTTTTACTATGCATTCTGTATTCAGAATGCTATTATTTTCCCTTATAACCATGTTATAAGGGAAAATAATAATGATCGGGTCTCCATCCAGATAGTCTCCTAGCAACCGTGCGTGAAAATCGCACCGCATCCGCACTTGCTTGCGGATGCTTGCGATTTTCACGCAAGCTTATTCATTTCTATGGGGCCTGCATTAAGTGAAAAACGCACAAAGAGGAGCAAGCTGCGATTTTCACGCAACGCACAAGTGATGCGTGAAAATCACTGCTCATGTGAACAGCCCCATAGAAATGAATGGGTCGGTATTCAGTGCAGGTGCAATGCGTTCACCTCCCGCATCGCATCCGCGCGGAATACTCGCTCGTGTGAAAGGGGCCTTAGGCTTTAATCATGCATACAGTTTTTGGTGCCAAAGACAAACGTTCATCCAACAGGAACAAATCATTTCAGCTTTTCCTTTATTTCTCTTCTTCCCACTCGAGTGACTCCTAGCTTTGAGTTCAAAAACTGCATGCATGATTCCATCTTAACGGAGTGAAAAAAATAATAATTGTATATACTAACCTGCATGTTGTATTATGGAGGGAAAAATATGGTGCGACACAAAAACCCATATGGACCTTATGTATACCTATCGGTACGGTGCTTACAGGACTGCCAGGTCTGGTTTTAGACAAAATGTGGCCCCGGGCAAAATCAAAAGAGGGGGGACCACATCTTGTAATAATGTGCTAAAACATGATGGGGCACCATCAGCAAGGCCAGATCTATTCATCAGCCTCAGGAGTGTAAAAATACTCTCCAATCCAGACTTCATTTTTACAAAAGTGATGTTTTGAACACTGGTGGAGGATAGCTTGGTCCGTTTGGGTGTCACCATGCCCCCTGAGGCACTGAAAACGCTTTCCTAGAGGACAATGGAGGCTGGGCAAGAAAGAAGAAAGAGCTTGCTGTGCCAGTTTAGGTCACTGTTTCAGTCGGCCTGGCCAGAAATCCATGGGGTTAGGTAATAGGGTATACACCAGATACTGGCCAGAGTGTAAGTAGGCCATGGAATAACTGTTGAAGTAGTGATCTGGTTGCTGTTGTGGCTTATGCTGCTTCTGGTGGGAGGGATGTAACTCTGCAGGGGGCATAGAGGGGCCTCCCTTTCAGACACACTGGCAGCAGGCGTCTGCTTGCCAAAAGCTAAAGCTAAGCTACCTGTGTACTATCACAGTGGTCGTCACCATGTGGCAGCAGTGTCCAGTTGCCAGAGGACAATCGGAGCCCCAGTCCAATGTGGTGGCACATCGGGGCTCCAGAGCGTCAGAGTGTGAGCTGCTCCTCTCCTCACTATAAGGGTCGATTAATGTGGCCGGTCCGCAAAAAAATAAATAAAAATAGATCCTCTATTAATCCTCTATTAAGTGCCGGCGATGCGCAGCATCAGTGTTTTGCAGTCCGCAATATGCGGACCGCAAGACACTACAGATGTCTGAATGGACCCTTAAAGGCCGCTGCATGCATGTGCCAGCGAATTTCTTGTCCTCTGGCTCCCCCTGCAGTAACTTTGTGGCATGTAAGACTCCTTTGGCGTTGGATTTCTGTATTGTGTAAGGGATCGCTGTACTTGGGGGGGGGGGGGGGGGGGATTCTCACAAGAATCATCGTCCACCGCAGCTTTCGGGGCCAAACATTGCATTTATTATGACATTTTTTATACACTGAACAGTCCAGTTAATAATCACTGGGTGTGATGAGGTTCCCACATACATCAAAACAAAAACCTGCCCGGCTGGGCTCTCCCTACACCTGTTAACGTGGCCCTGACTCAGCTACAGAACCCTGTTCTCAGCCCGTAGTTCCCCAGCCTCTCCGGCTGTAATGAGTCCCGTACCTGTATGGGGAAGTGTGGCCCGGCGTTCCCCAAACTTCGGGCTGTCACAGTGCCCCAGGGTCTCTCAGCCTGGTGAGCTGAGACCACGCACAGAGCCTCTGCTCTGGGTCTCTGTATCTCTCTCCAGACTGACCTACTCTGATGCACTTTATGCCAGCCTGATTACAGCAAGCCTCACCTGCGATCACCTCAGGTAGAAAGGAAAACCCGTACTGGAAGGGTGTGGACTGGCAACTCCCTCTACCAAGCCTAGCCATCAGTCCAAGTAAAATCCAGCCCAGAAAATGTATACAAAAATGTCTCAGCAAACTATGCTTTGCTGAGACTACTGCCACTCTCTGGATTTTATCTGTCTCACCCATCTGAGGTACCTGAAGTGGGAAAACACACCTTCCAGCACTGTTCACATTACCACAATTGGTATGGTGACTTTTTGCTGCTGGCGATTTGGTATTGTATTAATCTCCTGGTTCTGACTTTTTGGAGTGTTTGGTTCTCTCGTTTGCCTTTGCCGTTTTTGTACTTCATTGTCTGACTGGCATTTGACCCTTTTCTGTATGACTATTCTGTTAGTGTTTGTTGTTCTCTGTTTTTCTGTTACCTTCACACTTATTACAGTATCGGGACTGTTGCCCAGTTGCGGGGTCACTACCTAGGATGACCTGGCAATTAGGAAGGGATAGCGGGTCCAGAAAGTTTTAGGGCTGTGCTATTGTCACGATCAGTGGGGGAGGGGAAACTCCACACTAAACACAGGAGAGAAAAAGGAACAGTAACTGGGCCTGGAAACTAGGGAAGAACAGGTCACCTCCTAAACAACACAAATCTTGGCCCTAACTACCTATCAATATGATTAGACCTTGAAGGTAGGAATATTCATATGCAGGATACCTAGGCCCTCATTTCCCTATATGGCCCTGGAATAAGGTTAGGACCAGAGAAAACCCATTCCTCCTCAGATAGACGAATGGAAGTCTGTCTCAGACCCAGATAGAACAGGGAATATAACACAAACAAACGCAACACTTAACTTCTGTAGAGATGGACAAGCAGGAACACCAGAGACTACCTCACACCAGCTCAACCAAACCCAAATGAAGCCATCTACCGCATAGTCAGAAGGGTGGGGTCAGACTATAAAAGGGTAGAAGTGATGACCACTGAGCAACAGCTGAGAAAAGGGAAGTGGTGATTAACCCCATCAACACAGAATCAAGAGAAATCAAGGAGGCTGTTAGATTTCTCCAGTCTCCTTGATCTCCTGACATCAGTCACCTAAGGGACCGTGACAGCTATCCCAGTTTGTGTGCAACAGTAGTCACCTATTTCTGACACGTACACAGCGTTTCCTGGTAATAATTGTAATTTGGCCTCCCTTTTGGAGGGTGCAAAACATTTCCCCATTTTTCTTAGATAGAGGATCTAAAAACATGGCTATCCTGTAATCAGACTGCTTGCTCCTCCATCTCCTCCTCTTGCAGTGGCAGTGCCTCATCCTTTACCTCTTCCATGGCAGATTCTCCTTGTGGGTCCACAGAAGCTATAGGGCGGATGCAAGATGCGTTAGCCATTTTTCCATTATCATCCCCCTACTGTATAAATATGAGGGGGATGACATAGCTCATGCCGCAGTTGTCCCTGCTAACAAACCTTGTGGTCTCTTTGAAAGGCTTCAGCACCCGACAGGTGACTTGGATGAGCTGCCACTGCCTCATTTCAAAGCAACATAAGTTCCCTGCTGCTGAGGCTGTTTGGTGCATGACAAAATTGTTCAGAGCTTTCCGCTGCTTGTACAGACACTCGAGCATGTGCAAAGTTGAATTCCAGAGAGTTGAGGATTAAGCAGTGCAGTGGCAGGTTGTTCTGTCTCTGCAAGCCCAAAGGACTTCCAACTCCCCTCCATGTCATCCTGCTGCAAACGAGGAATGAATCATCCATACTACAATCTCATTCCGAAGCCAGCAGGGACAACTGCGTGCTACTACTACTACTACTACTACTACAACTGCGTGCTACTACTACTACTACTACAACTGCGTGCTACTACTACTACTACTACTACTACAACTGCGTGCTACTACTACTACTACTACTACAACTGCGTGCTACTACTACTACTACTACTACTACAACTGCGTGCTACTACTACTACTACTACTACTACTACTACTACAACTGCGTGCTACTACTACTACTACTACTACTACAACTGCGTGCTACTACTACTACTACAACTGCGTGCTACTACTACTACTACTACTACAACTGCGTGCTACTACTACTACTACAACTGCGTGCTACTACTACTACTACAACTGCGTGCTACTACTACTACTACAACTGCGTGCTACTACTACTACTACTACAACTGCGTACTACTACAACTGCGTGGTGGTGCTGCTGGTGCTGCTGGTGCTGCTGGTGCTGCTGGTGCTGCTGGTGCTGCTGGTGCTGCTGGTGCTGCTGGTGCTGCTGGTGCTGCTGGTGCTGCTACTACTGGTGCTGCTACTACCCACATTCTGTCTCTTTCATTTGGAACCCTTCCGTATCCCTGATATTTCTGGGTCTAAATGTACACAGTCGCACAAAGTATGGAACAGTTTGCAAATCTGGTTTAAAAGAATTTATAGACTGGAAGGCACAGTGTGATGTCCTTTTCTTTAACACATTAAAAGACACGGATACAAACGGTTTACTTTAAAAATTCTGCAGTATTGGCACCACTAACAGATTAGCGCCCAACGTATTTTGCTTGTTAAAGTATGCAGATTCAGAGAGAAAAAAAATATATAATAATTTCTCCCCCACTACATCAAAACTTGAAGTGCTTGGCGATGCACCAATACGGATGTCAGCCTTGTTTTTAACATTACCACTCACTGATGTTGTCATGGCGGGGAGTGGGGGAAACCCCCCACCGTGCGGTGTCAGACGGATAACGGGTAGCTGCTAGGCCAGGACGCCGGGATCAGGTATCAGGTCACCTCCTAATGCGTCCCTAATTCTGACCCTGACTCCCCAGATGGTAGGAGGGCTCATACTCCGGAACCTCGGGGCCCTACTAACCCTCAGGAAATCCCTGGACTAGGAGCAGGGTAAGACAACCTGTTCCTCCACAACACGGACGAACAGGAGTCTCCACTGGCCAAGCTGCAAGGAGAGGGGAACACATACAGCTATAAGGAGATGGCAGGTAAGTGAAACTAGTAAACCCACTTACCTGCCACAGACACACTGACTGGAACCCGTGCACAAGTGCTGGTGTCCACACCAACATTAAAAGGACACAGTACACACCACAACCACACAGGAACCCAGGACAGCCATAGCTGCAATAAACATGAGATACCATAAAAACATCTAACATCTTCTATGACCACAAGGGTGGCCCTCACTGGACAGATGGCATATGAAGACCAGGAGGATAGCTCCAGCATACACCATGGCTGGAGTACCCCTCAGCTTCAGGCATCCAGCAGAGGCTAAATAGCCCAAGCAGCCACACCCACACACACACACAACCCCAGTGTAAAAACACTAGGAAGGGAGTTAACCCTTCCAACACCAGACAAGGGGAGGAAGCCACTTAAAAGGGGAAGTGCACACACAAGCATGGAAAGCTACACGTTGCCGCAGGCAACATGCACGGCAACCATGTCACGGCAATCACCCAGAAGGCCGAGACACTGCCACCGCATGCACACACAGCAACACACAACTGCAAGTGTAGCAACAGTGTCACAGCACACACCAAAGGCCGTGACAGATGTTAACAGTCCCCTAACCAGTTTATGGTAACACACGTATATGATGGTTTTAAAATGTTCAACCCCAAAAAATTAATTGTAACTGTGTGGAAATGAAACCTAGCTTTATGCCTAATATTTCACGTTATCACTCAAATATATTTTTGTCCGCTACCATGTGTATTGTAACACATATATGCTGGTTTTCAAAATGTCAATCCCCCAAAAAAATAATATTTATTAACTCATGGTTATCTGAAGGATAATAAAAACATACTACAAATGAGGAATAAAGTGACCTGGTTACCCCACTATATTTGGATCACATGTGAGCTCACTGCATTAACCCCTTAGGGACGCATGACGTACCGATACGGCATGTTTCCCGAGTCCTTAAGGACCCATGATGTACCGGTACATCATGAGTTATAAGATTGCGGCGCCCCGGGGGTTAATCCGAACGGGATGCCGGCTGAAATCATTCAGCCGGCATCCTGTCACAACGCCGGGGGGGTCATGTGACCCCCCCATATCGGCGATCGCAGCAAACCGCAGGTCATCAATTCAGACCTGCGGTTTGCTGCGCTTTTAGCCGATTCAGGGATCAAACTTTAGAATGCCCGAAATAAAGTTTTATTAACCCCCCCTGCACCCCTGAATGATATTATGTGGGCGGGTGGTGCAAGGTGCAGGATATTATGTGGGCGGGTGGTGCAGGCAGTGCGGGAGGCGGGCGGTGCGGCAGGCGGGATCGCGATCCCCCGCCCGCCTCCCCTTGAATAATCGTTGGTGGACAGTGGTTATACCAGGGTGTCAGCACATTGCTGACACCCTGGTATAAACGGATGACATCGGTGATGCGATGTCAGACGTTTAACCCTTTCCATACAGCGGCCCGTACGGACCGCTGTATGGAAAAGGTTAACAGCTCAGGGAGCACCCTCCCTCTCCCATCAGGGGGCTGCTGTGCCTTTGCAGCCCCCCGATGGGAGAGGGAGAGAGCCCCCAGACAGCTCCCCCGACAGCCCAGTCCTTACCCTTCCCCATCTGCGCAGTTGTGGCTACAACTGAGCAGACAGGGAAGGTTCCCATGGCAACAGGATGCCTTCTCAGGCATCCTGCTGTCCATGGTGCTGAACAGATCTATGCTGAAGGCATAGATTTGTTCAAAGTGTAAGTAAAATACAGTACAGTACCCTATATATTGTACTGTACTATACAGACATCAAACCCACTGGATCTTCAAGAACCAAGTGGGTCTGGGTCAAAAAAAAATGTTTAAAAAAAAAGTGAAAAAAGTTAAGATAAAAAAAACACACATTTATCACTGAATAATATATATATATATATATATATATATATATATATACACACACCACTACACATATTAGGTATCGCCGCGTCCGTAACAACCTGATCTATAAAACGGTCATGTTACTTTCCCCGCACGGTGAACGCCATAAAAATAAAAAAATAAAAACTATGAGATAATTGACATTTTGCCCACCTTACTTCCCAAAAAAGGTAATAAAAGTGATCAAAAAAGTCGCATGTATGCCAAAATAGTACCAATCAAACCATCATCTCATCCCGCAAAAATCATACCCTACCCAAGATAATCGCCCAAAAACTGAAAAAACTATGGCTCTTAGACTATGGAAACACTAAAACATGATTTTTTTTTTGTTTCAAAAATGAAATAGTGTGTAAAACTTAAATAAATAAAAAAGTATACATATTATTAGGTATTGACGCGTCCGTATCGACCGGCTCTATAAAATTACCACATGATCTAACTTGTCAGATGAATGTTGTAAATAACAAAAAAAAAAAAAAAGCCAAAAAATCTATTTCTTGTTACCTTCCCGCACAAAAAAGTGTAATATAGAGCAACCAAAAATCATACGTACCCTAAACTAGTACCAACAATACTGCCACCCTATCCCGTAGTTTCTAAAATGGGGTCACTTTTTTGGAGTTTCTACTCTGGGGGTGCATCAGGGAGGCTTCAAATGGGACATGGTGTCAAAAAAAACAGTCAAGCAAAATCTGCCTTCCAAAAACCGTATGGCATTCCTTTCCTTCTGCGCCCTGCCGTGTGCCCGTACAGCGGTTTACGAACACATATGGGGTGTTTCTGTAAACTACTGAATCAGGGCCATAAATAATGGAGTTTTGTTTGGCTGTTAACCCTTCCTTTGTAACTGGAAAAAAAAATTTAAAAATGGAAAATCTGACAAAAAAAAGTGAAATTTTGAAATTGTATCTCTATTTTCCATTAAATCTTGTGCAACACCTAAAGGGTTAACAAAGTTTGTAAAATCAGTTTTAAATACCTTGAGGGGTGTAGTTTCTTAGATGGGGTCACTTTTATGGAGTTTCTACTCTAGGGGTGCATCAGGGGGGCTTCAAATGAGACATGGTGTCAAAAAACCAGTCCAGCAAAATCTGGCTTCCAAAAACCATACGGCGCACCTTTCCCTCTACGCCCTACTGTGTGCCCGTACAGTAGTTTACGGCCACATATGGGGTGTTTCTGTAAACGGCAGAGTCAGGGCAATAAAGATAGTCTTGTTTGGCTGTTAACCCTTGCTTTGTTAGTGGAAAAAATGGGTTAAAATGGAAAATTGGGCAAAAAAATTGTAATTCTCAAATTTCATCCCCATTTGCCAATAACTCTTGTGCAACACCTAAAGGGTTAACAAAGTTTGTAAAATCAGTTTTGAATACCTTGAGGGGTGTAGTTTATAGAATGGGGTCATTTTTGGGCGGTTTCTATTATGTGAGCCTTTCAAAGTGACTTCAGACCTGTAGTGGTCCCTAAAAATTGGGTTTTTGTAAATTTCTGAAAAATTTCAAGATTTGCTTCTAAACTTCTAAGCCTTGTAACATCCCAAAAAATAAAATATCATTCCCAAAATGCTACATACATGAAGTAGACATATGGGGAATGCAAAGTCATCACAATTTTGGGGGGTATTACTATGTATTACAGAAGTAGAGAAACTGAAACTTTGAAATTTGAAAATTTCTAAAAATTTTTGGTAAATATGGTATCTTTTTATGCAAAAAAATTAATTTTAGCAGTGTCATGAAGTACAATATGTGACGAAAAAACTATCTCAGAACGGCCTGGATAAGTCAAAGCATTTTAAAGTTATCAGCACTTAAATTGACACTGGTCAGATTTGCAAAAAATGGCCAAGTCCTTAAGGTGAAATAGGGCTGAGTCCTTAAGGGGTTAAAGAATCCCGCAGGATCTGGCTATTGTAGAACTTTCTTACCAACTCAATAAAATATAGTAGATATAATGATTCGGTATAAGCAAACTTTAAAAAAAAAAAAATTTGGACGGTTCACCGAATTTCCCAAAAAGTTTTTTTCCGAATTTGTGATGAATCGCATAAAAAAAAAAAAATGCCATTTCCTAGCTGCAGAGAGACTGTATAATTGTGTACAACACTGTGCATTGCAGAAACATGCATAGGGTGTCCGCCGTGGTAGTGAAACAATACTGTGAGTCAGTATGACAGGCATAACTCTTAGAATCACTTCACACTTCACTTATTTGGTCAGTTACAGGGCTAAAACGGACCAAATAACTCAAGTGTTAGAGCAAGGTATGAAGAACCGTGCAGCAGCCCAAGATTCTACTACAGAGTGAAAGAGCGTACTCCTTTTACACCATCAGCCGATTCTACATAGATTTCTACAAAACCTGTTCTATTGCACACTGATACAAGTAGTGTCCCCCTGACAGAGTGGAGAGATCATCAGCATTAAGTTTTTGTTGACATCACTATTTACAGAGATGACATGCGATTGGGAAGTTTGCACGTCTTCCTGCTTTTGACTTCCAATTCAGGAGCGTATCCTGATGCAAAATATGGAACGTGTGATACAGGCATTACGGCTGCTCCAAAGACAGGATCGTAGTATTTCTTATTTTTTTTCCTCCTTCTGACAGATTAGAAGGGTAAAATAAATGTTGATGTCAACAAGGTCAAACAGGGACAATAGTGGCCCCGTCGGAGTGTGGAGGGTGTCAAAAGAGAGGAGTCAACTAGAGATAAGCGAATTAAAGTTGACGAAGTGGAAATCAATCCGAATTTCAGGAAAAATTTGATTTGCGCTGAATTCGAATTTCCTGACGCTTGGTGGTAACGAACCGCATTTTTTTCCTAAAACGGCTGCTGCACAGGTTAGGACATGGAGCAAAGAACTCTGGGAACGAGGGATCACCCACAATGCCATGCATGCAGCCAATCAGCAGCCAGCCAGCCCTGTGATGTCACAGTCCTATAAATAGCCTCAGCCATGTTGGATTCAGCCATTTTCTTGTGTGTACTTGTCAGCAGGCGCTAGGGAAAGTGCTAGGAAAGACTTAAAAACTTATTTTGCTAAATAGAAGTTCGGGGAAAGCATTCAAAAAAGGGAGGAATTATTCCACAGTATTTTAGCAGAACAGGGTCCAACAGGGGAGTGTATAGCCTGGGTAATAGGAACAATCCCATTACACCTTACTACACTGACTGGGGATCCAAATTGCCATTATACTGCTGCTTTCTGGTTTGCAATAGACGATACCTCTAATTTCAGCAAAACATTCTTTTTATTGGGGTGCAAGTGCTGTGTGATACAGTCATTAACAAGGTGTATTACAAGGAAATATTTTTAGGTCTTATAACTGCACCGCACAAGGGCTAATGTGGTCTAAAGCCTTTTTTGGAGTGTATAAGTGGGGGGGGGGGGGGGGGGATTATTAGCCCTTGTATGGTGAATATAGAAAATGATAGCCCATTTTCGGGTGTATTAGTGGCAAAAAATAATAAAAAATAATTATATATATATACCTGAAATGGTTTTCACTTCACAGGTGTGCCCTTTCAGGTTTGACAAGTGTGATTTATTGGCTTATAAATGGGGTTGGGACCATTCGTTGCGTTGAGGAGAAGTCAGGTGGATACAAAGCTGATAGTCCTACTGAATAGACTGTTAGAATTTGTATTATGGCAAGAAAAAAGCAGCTAACAGTCTATTCAGTAGGACTATCAGCTGTGTATCCACCTGACTTCTCCTCAACGCAACTGATGGTCCCAACCCCATTTATAAGGCAAGAAATCCCACTTCTTAAACCTGACAGGGCACACCTGTGAAGTGAAAACCATTTCAGGGGACTACCTCTTGAAGCTCATCAAGAGAATGCCAAGAGTGTGCAAAGCAGTAATCAAAGCAAAAGGTGGCTACTTTGAAGAACCTAGAATATGACATATTTTCAGTTGTTTCACACTTGTTTGTGATGTATATAATTCCACATGTGTTAATTCATAGTTTTGATGCCTTCAGTGTGAATCTACAATTTTCATAGTCATGAAAATAAAAGAAAACTCTTTGAATGAGAAGGTGTGTCCAAACTTTTGGTCTGTACTGTATGTATTTACCGTTCAGTGGTGCAGTTATAGGTTCTAAAGCCTTTTTTGTCGTGTATTAGTGGCAAAAAAAAAAAAAAAGTATTATTTGCCGTTGTGTGGTGAAGTGATAAAATGACAGCCTTTTTTGAGGTGTATTGATTTCGTTTTTATTTACTTATTTGATCTAACAGTATGTCAGACAGAGAAGTGACATGCCCTGCACAGGGGAGGGCCAGGGGCCTAAAAGGTTTCTGGCACAGGTAGCAGCAGACTAAGGGGGCGTGGCGGCAGAGGTCCCTTCCAGAGGCCTGAGCTCCCAGTGTCAGCAGTCATGTCTTGACCAGCAATCCAGTGGTTCTTGAATGGTTGACTCGGTCATCCACTTCATCCCAAATGACATCAGGCACCCCCAGCCAATAGTCGGTGGGTTTGACAGACACAACCCTTACTTGAACAAAATCACTGTAGAATTGCAGTGGCCAATATGGCGGAACTGCTCAAACCCCAAACACTGTAGCGTGTTTCTCATTGGGCGAGCAGTCCCATCGCATGTGAACCACAGAAATATCGTGGCAGATATGGAGGAGCTGCTCAAACCCCAAACACTGTAGCGTTTTTCTCATTGGGGGAGCAGTCCCACCGCATGTGGACCGCAGCAAACGACCATCCCGAGCAATTAATGCGTACAAAGGAGGACGCCAGCGCGGTCCACATGCACCACAAAAGCATCCTGCACAGGCCATAGCATTGTGCGGATGAAAATACAATTATATAAATCACTGAGAAAAATGCACCAAGAGGATATGCTACTGACTATACTAGCTGGTCATACAAGCAGATATTAAAAGCTGAGACTTTCGCCAATATATTCCGGTCAGGAAAATATTGGAGCCCATCATTGCACCACGTCACGGTCACTCAGCATGGCAAAGGGTCCTACCACTACGCTAACTGTGGTGTGAACACGGTCTGAAGGTGATGTAATCCAGCTCACAGCCCAGCCTGCACACAAATGCCTAGCAGGACAGCCAGTGCAATGTGAACAAAGCAAGACTGTGAGCCCCACCCATATCAGACCATGTGATGGAGGATTCCAGGTGCAAAGGAATGTTCAATTGCCAGATGAAGGCACATTCAAGACATATAAAACAAACTCACTGTAGAATTGCAGTGGCCAATATGGCGGAACTGCTCAAACCCCAAATACTGTAGCGTGTTTCTCATTGGGCGAGCAGTCCCATCGCATGTGAACCACAGAAATATCGTGGCAGATATGGAGGAGCTGCTCAAACCCCAAACACTGTAGCGTGTTTCTTTTGTTTTATATGTCTTGAATGTGCCTTCATCTGGCAATTGAACATTCCTTTGCACCTGGAATCCTCCATCACATGGTCTGATATGGGTGGGGCTCACAGTCTTGCTTTGTTCACATTGCACTGGCTGTCCTGCTAGGCATTTGTGTGCAGGCTGGGCTGTGAGCTGGATTACATCACCTTCAGACCGTGTTCACACCACAGTTAGCGTAGTGGTAGGACCCTTTGCCATGCTGAGTGACCGTGACGTGGTGCAATGATGGGCTCCGATATTTTCCTGACAGGAATATATTGGCGAAAGTCTCAGCTTTTAATATCTGCTTGTATGACCAGCTAGTATAGTCAGTAGCATATCCTCTTGGTGCATTTTTCTCAGTGATTTACAACCCTTACTTGGCATGGCCGGGAGCAGGCTCTGTCCCCCTCACCTGTCCTCCACCAGCCTCTGTCCTTTTCTGTTCCATTAGCCAGAGAAGTATTATATGCTGTGGGCTCAGCTCCACTATAAAGCTAGGAAGAGCTACTAGAGGACAGTCAGCAACTACTGCCCAGCCATGATCCGGAGGAGATATCCGCCGCTTCCTCCAGTAGGCAGGCAAGTACTGATGAGGAGAGTGACGTGGGAGCTGGCGTTGCGAGCGGTCAGGCTCCTGGCTCAGAGACCATTGAGGAGGACATCAGTGATATGCAGACTGTACTCGATGTAGCCAATCGCAATTGGGAGCCGGGTGACTAAGGAGCTTCATCATCGGGAGAAGAGGGTGGCAGCTTGCGCCTGAGGCAGCAGCGGAGCCAGCAAGTCTGTAGCATGGCCGGGAGTCAGCAGGGTGGCAGCAGTGGGAGGTCGGAAGCCAAATGTGCCCAGGGAAGACCACCCACTTTTCAGGAGCCTACCTGCCCGGAAATTAGTAGTGCAGGGAGTTCAAGTAGGCAACAGCGGTTACAGTCAGTCAGTGCGGAGTGTTAGGGGTAAAATCACCTACTCGGCCGATTTCAAGCAATCAAGGCTCCACCACATCAGCCGAAGGGAGCGGTCTGTCCTTCCCATCATCGACCAGTTCTAATGCTTCTGCTCCTCGCCCTCCTACTCGTCAGTCATTCCGTCAGCAATCGATCACCGAAGCGATTTCCAAGAGACAACAGTGCGCGTGCACTTATCCAACGGCGCAGAAGCGGAATGTGCTCCCTTTCCAAGTGGTGGACTCTGCACCTTTCAGGGAACTGATGGCTTGTGCCAAACTGAGGTGGAGAGTTCCAAGCAGTCATATATTTGCCAAAAAGGCAGTACCAGCACTGCACAAATATGTAGAACAGAAGTTGGGCCAGTCCTTGACCCTGTCGGGGTCTGCCAAAGTGCACGGCAGTGCCAATGTGTGGAACTGTAACTACAGTTATGGAACATTAACTGCAAGGGTAAAAGAGCAATAGTGTTAGGCCGCAATTTTACACCAACTCCGCAACTACTGATTGACACATCAAATTAAAATGTAAAAGAATTTAAAACACCCTAAAATTTGTAGTACCAAACCAGGTTTGAGTTAAAAAACACAGAATAGGTGCAGATCTTTCCATTACACCTCATCTCTGAGTAGGCTTCACTACTGGTTTTGGCTCACAAAAAAAAAAAATTATGGAAATAACTGACTAAATAACTGAAGTGTGAACTCATCCTAAAGTGTGTAGTATCTTGCACCAACTCCTCAACTATTGATTCACACATCGAATTAAGTGTAAAAAGAATTTAAACACCCTAAGTGTGTAGAGTAGCGTTCTGGTGAACGGCAGCCTTGGCAGCAAACCCTTTTGGGTTATCTATTCGCAGCCTTTATGGTGTGATCACCTGTAGTATCACCCCAAAACTGGATGTATCAGAAAACAATTTCACCCCAGAATCAAGGAGGTATGGATGTACTTCTATAATTATTATTATTATTTATTATTAAAGCACCATTCATTCCATAGCGCTGTACATATGAGAAGAAGAGGTATACATACATACATACATACATACATACATAATACAGACAATTGCACTAAGCATAAACAAGACGAGTTAAAACTGGTACAGAAGGAAAGAGGGCCCTGCCCGTGAGAGCTTACACTCTAAATACACCCCAGAGGCAGCACTCCGAGCCCTCTCTGTGGGCACTCGCATCCTGGAAAAAGTCTATGGTGTAACAATATGCTTTAGACTTTTCCTGACATTCAGCAGCCCTGGGATGCACTATGGACGGCACAGGCAGCGCATTGAATGTAGGCCATTAAGCTTTTATAGCAAAATGATAAAGTACATGGACGATATACTATATTGGTATTCAGGTTAAATTGCCGTGTTGGCACTTTGCAATAAGTGGGTTTTGTATATAATGTAGAAAAAACAGATAGTGGCACTCACCGTTGTATACACTTCGCACCACATATTGAGTTTTAAATGATAAACTTAGCAGAATGCCGCACCCCCCCCCCCCCCCACCCTATTATAAGAATTTTAGACTTCTGCATAAATTTGAACATGGAACACTTTCCACGTGCAAAGTTGCCATTAGGGACAATTTCCTAACCAGTCAACATCATCTGTCTGCAAATTACTTTAACAATATTACTTCCTATAGTTCCACTTCCGAAACTAATGATGGGATTCATCATGGTTTTAGCCTTAAGAGATTCATCCTGCACCAGCATCTGCCAGTTATTCAGGAGGGCTTTCTTAATTTGGGGAGCCATCGGCGTGAAATCAAATGTGAATATAGCCCTAGTGCCTTCTTGGTTACGCTGTATATTCTCTTTTTCTTACTACAGTCCCTTTGGTTCAATCCGATCACCCTCTGATAAGCTATATTAATGGCACCCTCGGGGTAACCCCTTTGCAAAAAACGAGACTTAAGATCTATACACTACATCTTAAATTCATTGTCATCCGACAAAATCCTGCGCTTCCGTCCCTGTCAAAATTTCAAACACATCATCGATGTATCGAAGAAATAACCTGATATATTGAACAAACGGATTATCAATTGTAAAACAAATTTTTCTTCAAAAGCAGCTAAAAATAAATTTGCAACAGGTGCACGAGACAGGTGTCCCCATCATAGTTCCTGATACTTGGTGATATCACTTACGATCAAATGTGAAAGCATTATGTGTCAGAATAAATCTCAAAGCTTGGACAGAGACAGAGACACTAGAATCCCACAGGAACTGGGGGTGCAGTGCATCTAAACTTTCAACATCTATGGATACAAATAAGTATCCTGCCACTCGACATCTCTCAAAACCTCCAATAAGTTACTGGTGTCCTCCAGGTAAGAAGGTATTCCCTTCAGTAATGGGCATCACAGGCCCAATTCCTGCCACAATTGGGCGTCCTGGGGGATTACCAATGACTTATGGATTTTGGGAGTACAGTATTAAACTGGTGTGGAAACTGGGGGTACAGTTTCTCCACAGTGTTCCGGGGTAGAAAGCCAATGTCAACATGATGCCACAATAAGGATCTCAATTGCTGCTGGTACTCCAAAGTAGGGTTGGATTGGAGGGTCTCATACATGTCAGTATCATAACTGCCTCACTGCCGCCTCAATATGTGCATCCCTGTTCATCACCACTATACTACTGCCCATATCCGCCTGTTTTATTACCCGGTCACTACACTACTTAATGGGACAATTCTACGGAATGCACACTTGGCATTGCCGGCTGCATTTTTCTCTTGACAGACTGTGAAGTAAGTGGGTTTTGGGTTGCAGCTTGGGCACTCTAAAAAGTTCACAATCAATGATCTATGGGGACCAAATTCTCACCATTGCTGGCAAATGCATTTGTAGCGTGGTGGGAAGAACAACTTCTATACACTGAAAATAGTCTATTTTTGTCTGGTATGGCAGGTATATCGACAAACTCCTCATTATATGGTGGGGTCATCTAAAGGATATTTCGTCCTTTGCGGACTATCAGAACCAGAATTAATATAATTAGAAATTTACAAATCAAATAGGTTAGGAAAAACATTTTTTTTATATTGTTTTAGGTATACAGGGAAATAAAATAACTACATAAACTTATACCAAACCCTTCGCAGGTAATTCCATGCTTCATGTGGATTCTCATCATCCCCTAAGGAGAATTAATTAGGTCTAAGTTGTACAAATGATTCTCAATTTATACAAGATTGTGAAAATATCACTGATAGCCCTTTGCAAAACCTAAGCAGGATACTTTCTAAGCCTAAGAGGTTTGCTTATAGCAAAACTAGGGAGAAAGTACTAACGAACACCTAAAGGAGAAACAACACGGTAATATTTTTTCGAATAAATTGCAAGATGGTTATACTTGTGTATCTAGAAGAGCTCCTACAATAGGTAGCATGGCGTCTCCCAGTCTAATTTTGAAAAAGGAACAGCACCATGTTTGTTTTTAAATGTAGCCGTTTTCACTAAACAGTTTAAATCTTTCAGTTAAAGTAGAACACAAAATTCTTAACTACATTAATTTTAATACTGCACATGTATATCTTATCAGCTACAGACTGTGCAAACTGCAAAATGTGGGATATACTAATAATACCCATAAAGCCAGGATACCAGTGTCCGAAAGATGTTTGGGTAACGATAAAGCTTCCATTCCTTCTACGGTCTCAAAGCACTTTACTTAGATACATGGAGGGAACAACAGTTTTTTTTCTTTCTTCGTTAGAGAATGAGGGCTGGGGATTTAAAACAGAAATCATTTTCTAGGGAAATGAATTAAAATTTTTACCTTAGCTAGTAGGTTGCCTAAGGGCATGAATATCAGATAAGATGTAATTTACCAATATTGATTTCTGGTTGCTATTCACATTATATGATTTTCTCCTAACACTTAAGGCCTATAGTGAAGAAAGTTTACATGAATTAATTGTAACAACTACCTTATATTGGTGTACGAGGAGTGATTCACTTTATATTTTTACAGAAATGTGGATTGTGACCTACAATAGATGGCATTTTTTAAGCTTTCCTTGTTCTGGCCTTCATTTTAAGAGTTAATCCAATTAATGTCTCTCTATTTAATGACATACCAAGACAAATTTTTTCCTATTGGCTAATGATTGAGGATTTGAAAATCTTATTTAACAATTTGTATGTGAACACTGAACTGCTTTGATAAAAAGGGATAGTGTAGCCTGAAACATGTAAGCTACTTTTTGCTTTGTACTCTAATAAAGATACCAGTTAAAAAAAAATAATTAAAAAAAAAAAAAAAAAAAAACACGTTGC
This sequence comes from Bufo bufo, assembly GCF_905171765.1. Taxonomy (NCBI): domain Eukaryota; kingdom Metazoa; phylum Chordata; class Amphibia; order Anura; family Bufonidae; genus Bufo; species Bufo bufo. The sequence continues at coordinate 454,866,821 of NC_053391.1, forward strand.
CGTGCTGGAACATTGTTCATTGATGAAGTTCCATCTCTCTGTGAGACGCCCAGTCCATGGGGAGCATGAGGCCACTACGTTGGTTGAGCAGGTAAAGGTGAAAACCTAGTGCTCTACTGCACAATTGTGGTGTAATATCGTATTGCACTGTGCGACATAAAAGTATTGCATTGTGAATGTGTTAGGAACAATGGAGGTTTTGTTTCCATCTATTGACCATGTGTATAATGAATAATATTTATGGGTGAAAGACCGTATAGTCTGTTGATTTGTAGACCTGTAGAGGGCACACGGTAAAAAGATTACTAGAACTGCAGTGAAGCCACATTCTCAGAAGCAGGAGTGTTGGAAACAGAAGGAAACTGCTAGTGGAAAAAAAGCCAGCGAATATTCTGCACATAATCAGCTGTATAGCAGAGGTGGTTAGTACTAGTAATAAGGGTCCAACACCTTAAACTCTAGCTAGAGCATCTGAGCCAAAGATCAGAGTTGAGGCCAGAACTGAAGGGTAGGAACAAGATGCCTAGTCTGTGCAACCTGGAAGCAGTCAAAGCCTGTAAACATGACAGTCAACCTTCAGCCTTTAAGCAACACTGTGTGGCAAAGTTAATACCCTGACTTAGGGCTCTTGCACACAAATGAATTTTCTTTCCGTGTCCGTTCATATTTTTTTTTTGCGGACCGAAAAAAAAAAAAAAAAAAAAAAAAAAAAAAAAGGAAGTTAGTTAGTTACTCAGTGTGCACTCCATTTCCGTATTTCCATCGTGCCAAAAAATAGAACATTTCCTATTATTGTCCACATTAAAAGGACAAAGATACAACAGTTCTATGAAGGGCCAGCTGTTCCATTCTGCAAAATACAGAATGCACACAGATGTCATCCATATTTTTTGCGGGCCGCAAAATACATACGGTCGTGTGCATGAGCCCTTAGAGTGTGCACTTTGATTGTGAGGTTAGAGATGTTGTAACCAGTGAATGACTTAACTGCGCACATTGTTTAGTAATGCAACACATGGAGAAAGAACTGCGTTGATAACTATAAATACAATTATTTTCATTGCTGCCACACATTGAGACCAGAACCAGAATATCACTGTCAGTAGGTGGACGCAACTCAAGCCAGATGGAGACAGTGTTGTTGCCTCTTCAAGGGACTACGTTACACAATAGTAGACTAGCTGCCACTTACAGAGACAGTATCTAAATAACCTTTTGCCTCTGACAAAGCCCATGCCCTCATTGAGAGACTGTCCCCAGTAAGCCTATTGCCTGTCAAAAGATTGTTATTACAAACCTGTTGTCCCATGAGAGAAAGTTATTTTTCTTTAAGTTCTAAGACCCACTGTGTTTTTACTTGCAGTCATATGTTGTGCCTCTACTTCAGCAGGCAAAATAAAATAAAGCCATGTTAGGGTCCATTCACACGTCCGTTGTTTCTTTCCTGATCTGTTCCGTTTTTTGCGGAACAGATCTGGACCCATTCATTTTCAATGTGTCCTGAAAAAAAACGGACAGCTCAATGTCTGATTTTTTTTCAGGACCCATTGAAAATGAATGGGTCCAGATCTGTTCCGCAAAAAACGGAACAGATCAGGAAAGAAACAACGGACGTGTGAATAAGGCCTTATAGTCCACTAGTGATGGACAAACATCGGCTGGGACCATTTGCCAACGTGCGTTCGCGATGGGCCCCATTCACTTTAATGGCAGGCGAACCTGAAAAACCTTCAGGTCATATTTGCAGCCAGAAAACACTAACACACATGCTTTATGAGACATGTTATCTAAACTAAATGTAACTAAATGCATTAAGCAATTGCTTTTCAAATTGCTTTTGTTTCAAGATAACACGATGAGTTAAGAAATATGAGTTAAGAGTGTGTGTTACCCCTGCTACATCTTGTACCACCGGGGGATCATTGGCAAAAATTCCCACAAAAAATATGTATTTTAAATCAGCGGCCATTTTTATGCGTCTTAAAGGGAAACTCTCAAAAGTGTGCCCTGCTGGACCCTAAAAAACTTGTATTTCCTATCGGTTTCATGTATACAAATGTGCAGCACTCCACGTTTTTTGTATCCTGCAGAGTCCATTTTAAAAAATGCATACGTTAAGGTAATTTTTTTTTTCTTACCATGGAACTGTATGGTGAACGGACGCCACTGTACGGCATCAGTCTGAGGTATCTGTTAATGCATACATTTTTGGTATGCATTAAATAGATGGCAAAATAGGATGTGAACTCAGCCCTAGTGTCAGAGTAAGCACCAGTACACAGCGGAGCAGCATGGCGGAGAGGAGAGGCCGCCATGTACTGAAAGAGCGCTACCTGGTCTTTGTGGTCAGGGATGAGGACTGTTTCCCAAGGATCACTTTTTACTGGTTAATACAGGGCACAGTATAATACATTATAATCTATATAAAGATATTAGCCCTACCCCCGAATAATAATACAATTAGGTGGTCATTATATAGAAATATGTCTAGATTGTGGCGCAAAGGTCCTTAGCACCACAATCTGCATATTTTTTCCCCTCATGCCAGGTTTAAAAAAGGATGGCGTGGGCAGGGAAAGGGATACAGTTATGGCCATCCAGTTATTGGATACCACCGCCATACATTGTACAGAGGTGTTATCCTGTAAGTGACAGGATAACCCCGCCATACCATGACCAGATGAAAGGGTATAAGAGGGCACAGTCACATGACCCTGTGACATTAGAAGGTCCTTATGGTGAATGCGGTTCATACACCACCATAATGAGAGGTAGAGGAGTGAGACAAGGGTGTAATTATGTGGCTAAAGCTAAAAAATAAAAAAAATTAACTGTCGGCCAGTACAGGCCCCAAAAATTAGGCATTCACCTGACATAAAAGGCCTTTTATGCCGCTGTATATACATAAGACAAGGACCATTCTTTGTTCTGTGTGGTGGCGGATGTGTGGGCTAGCATGAGGAAATTCAATTACACGTGGTCACCACAGGTGTTGAATCCCTCCAAGATCCATGCCTCATTCATTTAAAAAAAATGTGAGGTAGTCCACACTGTCGTGAGCTAGGAGAGTGCGCTTATCGGTCACGATCCCCCCCTGCTATGCTGAACGTCCTTTCGGACAGGACACTCGACAAGCCAAGGGACAAGCCAAGAGTTTCATGGCAAATTGTGCCAGCTCTGGCCACAGGTCAGGCCTACACACCCAGTAGTCAAGGGGTTCCTTGCTTCTCAGAACGTCCACATCGGCCGTTAATACGATGTAGTCGGACACCTGTCAGTCTAGGCGTTCCCTGAGGCTGGATCCAGAGGGAAGCTGTCGATGGGTTGGCTGCAAGAATGATCTCATATCCGAAGTGACCAACACATCTTCAAACTGCCATCTTTTTGCAGGCGCGGTAAGATTGGTACCCACTCCTGTTTCGCTGTGGGTGGAAATTACCTCTGCCAGTGCCCGCAACAGCAGAATGCAGAATCTCTTGCAGCAAGGCCTAGAAATGCTGCATTATGACAGCCTTCTACACTGCGTGTAGAATTATTAGGCAAATGAGTATTTTGACCACATCATCCTCTTTATGCATGTTGTCTTACTCCAAGCTGTATAGGCTCGAAAGCCTACTACCAATTAAGCATATTAGGTGATGTGCATCTCTGTAATGAGAAGGGGTGTGGTCTAATGACATCAACACCCTATATCAGGTGTGCATAATTATTAGGCAACTTCCTTTCCTTTGGCAAAATGGGTCGAAAGAAGGACTTGACAGGCTCAGAAAAGTCAAAAATAGTGAGATATCTTGCAGAGGGATGCAGCACTCTTAAAATTGCAAAGCTTCTGAAGCGTGATCATTGAACAATCAAGCGTTTCATTCAAAATAGTCAACAGGGTCGCAAGAAGCGTGTGGAAAAACCAAGGCGCAAAATAACTGCCCATGAACTGAGAAAAGTCAAGCGTGCAGCTGCCAAGATGCCACTTGCCACCAGTTTGGCCATATTTCAGAGCTGCAACATCACTGGAGTGCCCAAAAGCACAAGGTGTGCAATACTCAGAGACATGGCCAAGGTAAGAAAGGCTGAAAGACGACCACCACTGAACAAGACACACAAGCTGAAACGTCAAGACTGGGCCAAGAAATATCTCAAGACTGATTTTTCTAAGGTTTTATGGACTGATGAAATGAGAGTGAGTCTTGATGGGCCATATGGATTGGCCCGTGGCTGGATTGGTAAAGGGCAGAGAGCTCCAGTCCGACTCAGACGCCAGCAAGGTGGAGGTGGAGTACTGGTTTGGGCTGGTATCATCAAAGATGAGCTTGTGGGGCCTTTTCGGGTTGAGGATGGAGTCAAGCTCAACTCCCAGTCCTACTGCCAGTTTCTGGAAGACACCTTCTTCAAGCAGTGGTACAGGAAGAAGTCTGCATCCTTCAAGAAAAACATGATTTTCATGCAGGACAATGCTCCATCACACGCGTCCAAGTACTCCACAGCGTGGCTGGCAAGAAAGGGTATAAAAGAAGAAAATCTAATGACATGGCCTCCTTGTTCACCTGATCTGAACCCCATTGAGAACCTGTGGTCCATCATCAAATGTGAGATTTACAAGGAGGGAAAACAGTACACCTCTCTGAACAGTGTCTGGGAGGTTGTGGTTGCTGCTGCACGCAATGTTGATGGTGAACAGATCAAAACACTGACAGAACCCATGGATGGCAGGCTTTTGAGTGTCCTTGCAAAGAAAGGTGGCTATATTGGTCACGGATTTGTTTTTGTTTTGTTTTTGAATGCCAGAAATGTATATTTGTGAATGTTGAGATGTTATATTGGTTTCACTGGTAAAAATAAATAATTGAAATGGGTATATATTTGTTTTTTGTTAAGTTGCCTAATAATTATGCACAGTAATAGTCACCTGCACACACAGATATCCCCCTAAAATAGCTAAAACTAAAAACAAACTAAAAACTACTTCCAAAAATATTCAGCTTTGATATTAATGAGTTTTTTGGGTTCATTGAGAACATGGTTGTTGTTCAATAATAAAATTAATCCTCAAAAATACAACTTGCCTAATAATTCTGCACTCCCTGTATGATGCTGGTAACATGTCTGCCATTTTGTGTTTGTACCGGGGGTCTAAGTAGGTTGCCACCCAGTACTGGTCCTTGACCTTTATGCATTTTATACAGGGGTCCTTCTTCAAAACACTGGAGCATGAAGGCCCCTATTTGCACTAAATTGGAAGTGGTGGAGCACTCTAGCTCCTGCTCATTGCCCAGAAGAATGTCGTCATCGGTCTTCTCCCCCCCAGCCACAGACAACACCAGGGATCCCCAAAAAGTTTAAAGCCTGCTCTTCTTGCTTCTCCTCATCCTCCTCTCCCCCCCCCCCCAGCCACCATCCTCATCTGACTCCTCTTCAGACTCCTGCTGACTTGTCTCAGATGGAGTAGCACCCCCCTGTGAATTCATCCAGCATTGCTCCTCAATGGCTTGGTCAATGACACGATGCAATACACGCTCCAGAAAGAAGGCGCATGGTACGATGTCACTGAGGGCGCCCTGGCTGCAACTGACCAGTTTGGTGATCTCATCAAGTGCCCGCAGAAGTCTGCATGCGCTGCGCATGAGAAGCCACTGGCACGGTGAAAAGAAACCAAGCTCCCCAGAGCCTGTCCTGCTGCAGAGTTCGTACAGTTAACGGCAGCTTTCTGCTGGAGCAGCCCATCAAGCATATACAAGGTGGAGTTCCTGCGCGTCGTGCAGTCACAAATCAGACGTCTGATGGGCAAGTGGTGTCGCAGCTGAACATCAGCAAGGCGAGCCATGGCCATGTAAGATCTTCTAAAATGGCGAGAGATTTCCCTGGCCTGCCGCATGATGTCCTGGACCCCAGGGTATTTGGCAACGAATTGCTACATGACTAAGTTCAGTACGTGTGCCATGCACGGCACGTGTGTCATTTTGTACTGTTTCAGCGCGCTCAGCAGATTGGCACGATTGTCGCACACCACTTTACCAACTGTCAAATTGAGCAGGGTTAGCCACTGATCGGCCTGTGACTGCAGAGCTAAAAGCAGTGCAGGACCAGTGTTGCTCTTGTCTTCCAAGCACAACAGCCGCAGCACAGCATGGTTACGTCTCACATGGCACGTCGAATAGGTTCTGGGCAGCTTGGGGGGGGGGGGTGCAGCGGAAGAGGCGGTAGCAGTGGAAAAAGAGGGGTCAGCTGAGGAGACCGAGAATGGAGTAGGAGAAGAGGCCAGCCTGCATGCAATCTGTTGCGGTAACACCAGATCCACATGGGTGCCACGGGTTACATGCTTGATGACCTTCAGAAGGTTGACCAAGTGGATAGTAAAAAGTTACATACCTTTCCTGTCCGTGTTTGCTAGACCACGTGTCTGTGGTCAGATGTATCTTGGCACCGACACTGTGTGCCAGAGATATATTAACTTGCTGCTGAACGTGGCCATATAGTTCAGGGATGCCCTTCTGAGAGAAATATTTCCTTCCGGGGACCTTGCATTGAGGTGTGCCAATGGGCAAAAATTTTCTAAAGGCCTCAGTCCACCAATTTATATGGCAGTAGTTGGCGGGCTAGCAGTTCAGACAAGCCAGCGGTCAGCCGTTGGACAAGAGGATTATCCGGCGTCATCATTTTTTACGCTCAAACATTTGAGCAACGAAAGCCTGCCTTGTGCCAGATGAACGCGACGATGGCACAGTGGAAGGTGGAGTGGAGGACAAATGGCAAGAGAGAAGAGGCAGGATGTGTAGCGCCGGGAGTGTGGCTTTGTGGGTTGACAGAGTTGCTCCCACTGGGCCCTGTGATGGTGGTCACCCCTTGGCGAGAGTTGGGCTTTCCACGACTTATGAGTTGACAGCACAGGCTGCAGATGGCAACACTATTGTCAGCAGCTGAAACATTAAAAAATGCCCACACTGCCGAGCCATGTGCCAGCATCCTGGGAGCGCAATATATGACCGTGCATGGTGGATGGCTCGCTCCAGATACATTTGCAGTCTGCTTTTTGCCTCCTGCGCACTGCGAGTTCTGCCTGCTTCTCCTCCCTATCTGCTGCTCCGTCTCTCCCTCTGAACTCCCCTCTTCCTCTCTTGTGGGAGCCCACATGACGTCCATCGACACGTCATCACAGTCACCTTCACCACCACTGACATTAGAGATCTCCGAGTAGGCAGCAACAGCGAGGACCACCCTCCTTGGGCTGATCTGGGTACTGTCGTCAGACCGCTGGGTGGCAGCCGTTGCTACCTCCTCTTCCTCATCAGATGCCAAGAATGGCTGAGCATCGGTAAGGTCTGGGAATGGATGGGTAAATAAATACTCTGACTCAAGTGGAGGCGCTATGGGGGTGATTGTGGTGTCTTTGGGGGGGTGCACACAGCAGAGAGTGAGGAGGGAGCAGATACAGAGGATGAGGAGGGTTCAGAAGCGGAAGGCTGAGTGAACCACTCAACCAACTCTGGTGCGTCCTTTGACGTAATCGCATGCACCTTCTCCAACTTCCCACTTATAACGGCCTGCCTCTTCCTCTGCCCATCATTTTCAAATTGACCCTGTGCCAAAGTCCCTAGAGAAAAGCAGTATTTGGGAAAGCCGATAAATAGCAGGCCTCAATCAGTTACAGTAGTTGAAGCAGGTATATAAAACCCCGCAATCTGTATTTTGTGGACACAGGTATATGGAAAACCTCCATCACTATTTTGTGGAAGCAGATATATGGAAGGCCTCAATCAGTATTTTCTGGAAGCATACAAATGCACTATAATGTACTTTCTATGTTATACTTATAATATACTTTCTATCACACCTATCGATAGCAAAAAGTTACCAGTCCTTAAAAGGACTTTTGTGGCCCTATTAGCTAGTGTTTGGTGTCCCTAACAGCCTGTCCCTGCTCCAAAATGCAACGTCTCCCTACACTGGAAAAATACTATGTAAAATGGCTGCCAGATAGGGTTCTGTTATAGGGTTAGGGGTGTGTCCATGCATATGATCACATGTTCGTCGGATCGCGAATGCCGCAAACTGACCACCAGGCGAACCTCAAGGCCATCACTACAGTCCACAATTTCTTGGTTTTCTGTTGTCTAAACCTGGGGTGTGTCTTATAGTCTGAGAAATATGGTACTTGTTAAAGCGACTATTGCTTTAGGGTCCATTCGCTTGTCCGCAGTGTTTTGCGGATCCACAAAACACCAGGCCAGCACCCGAATAGAAATGCCTATTTTTATTTAATTTAATTTTCTATGCCACTATTTAGATTAAAAAATTGTAGATTTCAAACCAGTCTTGCAATAAACTACGACTACTTGCCCCTTACAGAAAGGCAAGATAAGTAGTCATCACAATTTGACAGACATAATTACACCTCTCTTACAAAGCTGTTTAAGATCCCCTCTGCCCTCAAAAAATGTAATTGAACAAATGCCTTTCAACGCTCTAAAGATGCAGCCTATTTAGATAATCAGGACGCAGGCGATTGTTCAGTTTTCAGAATTTGTAATTTTAGTGGGAAAAATACTTTTTAATAGCAACATTTTGGGGAAATATATATATATATATGGACCAAGGAATGTGGGCAGCACCACTGTCTGAAAGGTACAGACGGAGTGCCAGCGGCTGAGTCGGCGATCCACCTCCAAACAATATAGAATAAATGAACTCCGCAGCACATCCGAGTAGTGAAGAAGTAAAAGAAGCTTTAATCACCAAGCATGCGACGTTTCAATCCTCTCAATGGGATTTTTCTCAAGCAGAAAAATCCCATTGAGAGGATTGAAACGTCGCATGCTTGGTGATTAAAGCTTCTTTTACTTCTTCACTACTCGGATGTGCTGCGGAGTTCATTTAATTATATATATATATATATATAGATATATATATATATATATATATATATATATATATATATCTATCTATCTATCTATCTATCTATCTCTCTCCGGTTATAGGCTCTAATCTCCTAAATTAGTGCCAGTGAAAAGATTAGATACTGTATCATTGACTGCACCCTTAATGTAAAAAAAAAAACACACAATTGACCCCTGCATCACCAATTTATCCTTAGCCGCCGCCCCCCCCCCCCCCCCCACCCCCCCTTTACTGTGCAAGAGGGGACATACCTGGAATACCAGGAGAAAATAAAATCAAGCCATTTATCTTTGGTAGTTTGACTGAGGTAGGAGAAAGCTCTACTTCTTCAAAGTGATATCCCCAGGATAGTTCCAGGGCAGCACCTTCCTGGTGAAGTAATGCATAGTGAGAAAAAAATGGCATCCCAAGAAAAAAAATATGTGTTGTATGTGCCAAAAATGGCATATTCAAAGACACAATATACCAATATGACACCTGTCTCTCCCTCCTCAGACTGTCTAAAAAGTAATATTTCCACATTTATCACCCCTCTCTGAAATACTAAATGTATTCATTATTTAACCCATCCTTTTAACTTAGCATCCTGGAATTTCATCATTTAAAAATTAGACTTTGGGGGGAACAAAACAAAAAAAAAAAATGGAAAATTCGCATTACACCCCTCAATACCTTGGATTTTAAGAATGGTGTAGTGTCTGTAAAGCTAAATAACACTTCAAAGTCCTTGTGGTGATCCTCAACTTTCAGGCCATGCCATGTGTCCAAGCAGCAGATTTGGGCCACTTTGGAAGTATTCTGAACTCAGGAGTAATAGCTCAATAAATAATGATATGCTTTTCTCCACTTTCATGCTCTGTGTCTGAAAAAATATATATCCTATAAAAGAAACATTTGTGAGGGGATAAAATAAAATATATTTTTTCACTCCTGCTTTCCTCAAGATGGTTCATTAATAATATGGGGTCAAATATCTTACCACCTAAAAATTTCATAGGAGATAAGTTTCCACAACGTAGTCATTTCTGTGGGTTTTCCAAGGTTCTGGGGTCTCAGGGGCTCCAAGCATCAAAGGGGGCTGTAGAACTAGATAACGAAAAATTGGGCCCTAAAAACCTTAGACTGCTCCTTCACTTTCAGGCCCTGCCATGTGTCCAGATGGCAGACGTTGAGGCTATTTCTGACCTCAGGGGAGATAGCTCAATAAATATTAAAATTAAACTGCAGAATCAGGGTAATAAATACTGATGTTTGCTTTGCTGTTAACCCTTGCTGTGTTACCAGAACAAAAGGGTTAAAATTGGGGTGTAGTTTCTGAAATGGGGTATAATCGTGGCTTCTATTCTTTAAGCCCCTCAAAGTTTTTTTAAAACCTGAATTGGTCCATTAAAAAGTTAGCTTTGGAAATTTTCTTGAACATTTGAAAAAGTGTTCCTAAAATTCTAAGCCACCTAACCAAAAAAAAAAAAAAAAAAAAAAAAAAAAAAAAAAAAATCACATTTACAAAATGATGCCAACATAAACTGGACATTTAGTGAAGGTTAGTTAAAGGGGCTATCAGAGATGTACCGTAATCCTGTACATTTTCCAAAAGGTTCTCTTGCCACTAGTGTGGTAATGGTGTTTTTTTCCCCATGTAGAGAAGGAGTTGTCAAAAAGGCTGCAAAAACACCAAGAGCCACAGGATGCTGCATTTTTTAAAAGAAGCCAAAAATGCAACCTTATGAACAAAAATGCCAATTTTTTCTGTAAAAAAAATAAAAATAAAAAAAGGAGTAGAAAGCACCACTAAAAATTAAATAGTGCAGGAACACACCAGCAATTTGTGAACCCACTCTTAGGACTCATGCATAGGGTTGAGAAAACACAAACTGTAAAGTTCAGGTTTGTACCGAACTTTAGGATTTTTGGACCCCGGACCCGAACTTTTACTGAAAAGGTCGGGTTCGGTGTTCTGCGATTTAAAGGGCAAACAAGCGTTTAACTTGTGTGCCCTTAGAAGCCATCACATGGAAGATGATGTGGAGACCGATCAGGTCCTCGACCCCACATGAAATCAAAGGTCATGCGAGTGACCTGTCTAGTTCAGAGGAAGAGGCAGTGGTCGCACAGAGCCACCAGCACAGCAGAAGAGGGAACAGGGTGCAAAAGCGGAGCGGCCGTCCCCTAGACAGTACGCCTCATACTGCCCAATGCAGCAAGGGACCGAGCACACCCAAGCCAGCTCCAAGGAGTTCCCGGGCGTGGCAGTTCTTAAGGCAATGTGCTGACGACAAGACACGAGTGGTTTGCACAATGTGCAATCAGAGCCTGAAGCGAGGCATAAATGTTCTCAACCTGAGCACAACCTGCATGACCAGGCATCTAAGTGCAAAGCACGAGCTGCAGTGGAGTAGACACCTCAAAAAACAAGAAAGGTCCCTGGCTTCTCCTGCTTCCTCTTCTGCTGCAGTCTCAGCCTCTTCATCCACCTCTGGAGTGACAGTGCCACCTGCCACCCCGCATACAGAAGATCTGCCAGCAACACCACCATCTGGGTCACTAAGCATCTCCAACATGTCCCACGGAAGCGTTCAGCTCCCCATCGCCCAAACACTGGAGCGGAAGAGGAAGTACCCCCCTACCCACCTACGATCCCTGGCCCTGAATGCCAGCATTTCAAAATTACTGGCCTTTGAAATGCTGTCATTCTGTCTAGTGGAGACTGAGAGTTTTAAAAGCCTTATGGCGGTGGCTGTCCCACAGTACGTCATGCCCAGCCGCCACTACTTTTCCAGACGAGCCATCCCTTCCCTGCACAACCAAGTGGGGGACAAAATCAGGTGTGCACTGCGCAATGCCATCTGTGGCAAGGTCCACCTAACTAAGGAATGGGATACGTGGACCAGTAAGCACAGTCAGGGACGTTATATCTCCCTAACTGCACACTGCGTAAATGCAGTTGTGGCTGGTCCTGAAGCGGATAGCAGTTTGGCGCATGTCCTTCCACCACTGAGGATTGCAGGGCGCTTCAGTTTGCCTCCAGTTGCTTCCTCTTACTCTACCACCTCCTCATCCAGTCAGCGTAACACCTTCACTACCAACTTCAGCACAGCCAGGGGTAAACGACAGCAGGCAGTTTTTAAAACTTATCTGTTTGGGGGACAAACCCCACACCACGCAGGAGTAACTTCGGCCTTCCCGCTCACCGCCTCATATGAGACATGCCCACAAGGTTGAACTCCACCTTGCACATGCTGGCCAGACTGTGCGAGCAGCAGCAGGTGATAGTGGAGTTTCAGCGATTACATGCTGTAGTGTCTCCGCAATGACCGCCGAGTTGCCCACTGCTGAATCCCCATTACAAGGACAACGTACCGTCCTTAATTCAGTGACTGAAGCGTGATTGTAAGATGCGTGGTGGCATTCCCACCTGACAGTGGGGGCACAGTGGAAGCACAAGACGAAGGCAGGAGGTCACCAACGCAGCTGCGGCACCACTTGCACCTTCAAAGGCAGGGTTAGCATGGCCGAAATGTGGAAAAGCTTTGTCAGCACGCCACAACAACCAGCACCACCAGCTGATATGGAACGTCTTAGCAGGAGGCAGCATTTCACCAACATGGTGGAGCAGTATGTGTGCACACGTCTACACATACTGAATGACGGGTCTACCCCCTTCAACTTCTGGGTCTCCAAATTGGGCACATGGCCTGAGCTTGCCCTTTACGCCTTGGAGGTGCTGGCCTGCCCTGCAGCCAGTGTATTGTCTGAAGGTGTGTTTAGCACGGCAGGGGGCGTTATCACAGACAAGCGCAGCCGCCTGTCCACAGCCAATGTGGACAAGCTCACGTTCATTGTTATACTACAGCGCAATTGCTCATTGTTGTATTTTTGATATTTCCCACTCTTTTGGGGTGTACCCCAATAAAAAAAAATATAAAATATTATTAAATAAATAATAATAATAATAAAAACCAAAAAACAGTGGTTTGTTACCTAGTCCTCCTCCACCGACACCGCTACGTCCACCGCCTCCTCAACCTCCTACTCCATATGGACCTCCACCTCATACATCAAGATTTTTTATTTGTACGTATTTTAGGTCATTTCACTAATTTCTCTGTTACATTGTCAGATGACATTCACCAATTTTTGGCTGTGATATACCCCTGCTCTACCTAGTGGACAGGTTAATAAAATTTCACTAATTTGCCCGTTACATTGTCGGGTGACATTTTACCATTTTTGCCGTGAATAAACCCCTGCTCTGCATAGGTGACAGGGAATTAAATTTCTAAAATTAGTCTTTAATTGCCGTGCGCCCCCTCCTTTACTTGGAAGCTTCGGCTTCAATAATTTGCCCCACATTTCAGCTTGATCACATTGCAGCCATTGACCTCCCTTGGATGTGATCTCCCTCTCCAGCGTGGAACCCTGATTCGCCGCTAACCGTGATCAACATGGTAGGCGCAGAAAAGAACATCGAAAGTTGATAAAGCAGATATCCAATTGGATCGTGGACATCACGGGGACGTGCGACATGGTGGAGCAGTATGTGTGCACACGCCTACCTGTACTGACTGATGGGTCTGCCCCCTTCAACTTCTGGGTCTCCAAATTGGGCATATGGCCTGAGCTTGCCCTTTACGGCTTGGATGTGCTGGCCTGCCCTGCAGCCAGTGTATTGTGTTTAGCACGGCTGCAGGGGGTTATCACAGGTTATATTTCCCAATGTTTTGGGGTGTACCCCAATAATAAATAAATTGATATATAATATATATATATATATATATATATATATATATATATATATATATATCTATCTATCTCTATCTATATATCTCAATCAAAAACCAGTGTTGGCTACCTCCTGCTCCTCCACCACCGCTTCCACCTACACCGCCTCTTCAACCTCCTACTCCATATGGACTTCGTCCTCCTAGATCAAGATTATTATTTTTTATTTTTGCGTATTTTAGGTTATTTTGAGTCATATCCCTATCAATTTTAAGTCATATCCCTATTTGTTTGCAGAGCACTCGCCATGCTCTTAACCACATTTTGATGCCATTTGCAGCCCTCTAGTCCTTTCCATGACTTTTTTAGAGCCATTTTAGTGCTCCAAAGTTCGGGTCCCCATTAACTTCAATAGGGTTCGGGGTCAAGTTCGGGTCCCGAACGCAAACTTTTTTGTGAAGTTCGGCGGAACCCGAACATCCAGGTGTCCGTTCAACTCTACTCATGCACACATTTTTTTCCGTTCGGTCTGTATGCTGAACCATTCACTTCAATGGGGCTTGAAAACAACCCAGAAATGACTCCTTGCATGTCCATATGTCAGTTCCGCCAAAAAAAAGAAAAAAAGAAAAGAAAAGAAAAATACAAAAAAAAAAAAATATATATATGAACATCCTACTCTTGGGCATTTTGCACATAAGGACATGCATTGTTACAATACACACAAAAAATGCTACAACACATGATGAATGTCATTTTTTATTTTTTTGAAAACCACTAAATATATATGGTCATGAGCATGAGCGTTTACACTAAATGTTTGTGTTAGGGCTCATGCACACAACCATTTGTATTTTGCGGTCCGCAAAACACGGATCTGCAAAAAATACAGATGGCATCCATGTGCATTCCGTATTTTGCGGAACGGAACAGCTGGCTCCCATAACAGAACAGTACTATCCTTGTCTGTAATGCGGACAATAATAGGACTTTTTTTTTTTTGGGCGGAACTGACATACGGAAACGGAATGCACACAGAGGGACTTCAGTTTTTTTGCGAACCCATTGAAATGAATGGTTACGCATACGGTCCGCAAAAAAACTGAAAATACGTTTGTGTGTATGAGCCCTTAGGCTTTTATTTGGAATAATGATGTAAAAGAACATGAATTTAACAAGCAGAGATCCTGAAAAATTTACACTTTACATATTATCTATCTTATGAAGACGCACAATAGTGAGTTTGCAGTTTTTTTTCAAATTAAATAAAAGCTACAGCATATGCTGGCGAAATGACATTGAGGTTTATTTTTAAAGCTCTAGCACAGCAGTTTCCCTGGCTCATTTTTCTTGGCATAGGGGCAGAATACATTGGAAAACATTAATGCAGGTGCTACGACTGCTATCACCTCACAAAGCAGGATTGCTTGCAGTAGCTACAATGATCCTTCAGCATATTATAACTGATCTAAAAATTACTCTCAAAGGCTTAGAAGACTTCTCATTCTTGGCAATGACTCGGACTGAGCCTCTATGAATAATTCATGTTTCACCTCAGTAGAAAAATGCATTTAATCTCTACTTCTTGTTCCAAGAAAAGATATTCCCTGATTGCGATTGACCTCTCACTTCTGATAGTGGATAGGCTCCTTTGATTTAATTTTGCTTTACATACAGAAAAAAAATAAAAATATATGAAAATGAAAAAGTAAACTTCAGCCATTGTAAAATTTGGATTTCTCATCACTTGTCTTGTAGGTTATATACAAAGCAGTACACAAGACCCACAGTTAAGCCTGAACTGAATGTTAATGGATACTACACGCTGAGAAAAAGAAAAAGAAAAAAAGAAAAAGAAGAGCGGTGGTAATTGCCACAATTTGGACCATCTTAGGTTTCCACATTTTTTTCTGACATGCTTTACAAGGGGGACGGGCTTAGCAGAAGGTTGGAAAGGGGCAGGGCTTAAACTGTGCCGCCTTGGGTCAGAATTTTTGTGCAATTCCCGTGTAAAAATCCATCTCAATGTAAGCCAACAATAGTTGATATAGTGTCAGAAAAATATTATCCAGCCTCATCTACAGAAGTAAATCTGGTGCAGGTCTAGACAGCCTGTCTAAGCTTACACCATCTTTAGGATTAGCAAGTCTGGGTCACTAACTTTTCTAAATGCAAGAACAACATACTCAAAAAATTCTGCAACAATTTATTTTTTTACAAAATTCCAAGTCATTTCGCACAAATGGAGATGAGCGAAGTTAAGAAAAATTTGATTTCGCTGCTTCATCGAATTTCCCAAAGAAATTTCGATTTGTGACTAACTACTTTGTCACAAAGCGCATTCCTTTTTATGCAGCGGGCACAATAATGGGAAATGGCAATCACGTCTCCCCCCTGTAATTGAACCCCTCAGATGCCAGGTTCATCTGACACTACAATTTAGAATGGTTTCACGAAAGGCGAGTGTCACATCCTGAACTTCTAGCACTGCCGGGTTCGCATAGCATATTGATTTATGATGCCATGTCATCCTTAGGCCCCTTTCACACAAGTGAGAATTCCAAGCGGGTGCAATGCGTGATGCGAACGCATTGCGCCCGCACGGAATCCGGACCCATTCATTTAAATGGGTCTGTGTACATGAGCGGTGGTTTTCACGCATCACTTTTGCATTGCGTGAAAATCGCAGCATGTTCTATATTCTGCGTTTTTCCCGTAACGTTGGCCCCATAGAAGTAAATGGTCCTTCGTGAAAATCGCAAGCATCCGCAACCAAGTGCGGATGCGATGCGTTTTTCACGGGTGGTTGCTGAGAGATGTTGTTTGTATACCTTTTTTAGTTTTTTATCACGCGCGTGCAAAACACATTAAAAACTGAATGAACTTTCTTGTGAAATTACGCATTTTTTACTGAATGCATTCACTTCTGCAATTTTTCACGCAACACTGGCCCCATAGAAGTGAATGCATTCAGTGAAAAATGCGCGATTTCACAAGAAAGTTCATTCAGTTTTTTATGCGATCGCATTTAGTTCAGTTTTTATCTCGCGGATGCAATGCGATTTAATGCGTTTTGCACGCACGTGATAAAAAACTAAAAAAGGTATACAAACAACATCTCTCAGCAACCACCCATGAAAAATGCATCGCATCCGCACTTGGTTGCGGATGCTTGCGATTTTCACGAAGGACCATTTACTTCTATGGGTCCAACGTTACGTGAAAAACGCAGAATATAGAACATGCTGCGATTTTCACGCAATGCAAAAGTGATGCGTGAAAACCACCGCTCATGTACACAGACCCATTTAAATGAATGGGTCCTGATTCCGTGCGGGCGCAATGCGTTCGCATCACGCATTGCACCCGCTTGGAATTCTCACTTGTGTGAAAGGGGCCTTAGAGATCTGGAATGTATTGGATAACACCGACATAATGCTGTCAGTGTTATCCAATAAATTCCAGAACGGGAATCAATATAATCTTGATTGAAGACACCACACGAAATCTTGCACGGTGACATCATCACGATGGCTGGGCTTGATGACATAACCGTGCTCAGCTAGTACGCCACTGTGGTGGCCCCAACGGCCTCTTCACGAGCAAATTGATGAGCTGAGTATCGGTTTTTTTACCACCATTTCAGGAAAAATAGATTTCTTACCATGCAGCGTAAGGAAATTCGGCTAAGTGACAAATCACATTTTTCCTGAAATTCAGATCCAAGTCAATTAGTTTGGCTTTGATTCGCTCAACACTAGACACAAACACATGGGGGAAATTTATCAAAACTGGTGTTAAATGGAAACTGGTTTAGTTTAAAGAGAACCTTTCATAAGTTTAACCCTAGTCTAATTAGATGTAATCGCACTTTTTTTTTTTTTACCAAAGTCCGTCCGCTGTTGTCCCCCGTTGATTTCGGCACCTTATATGCTAATTAGCCGACTTGGTTATACTAGGTGGAGACTGGAGCGGTTCTCTTCTCCCTGGCTATGAGCGGTTGCACTCTGAATGGATGCGCTCATAGCCAGGGAGAAGAGAACCGCTCCAGTCTCCGCCTAGTATAACCAAGTCTTCTAATTAGAATATAAGGCGCCGAAATCAACGGGGACAACAGCGGATGAACGGGGGGGATGGGTCTATTAAAAAAATTAAATAAGTGCGATGACATCAGTGGGGGCCGGTAAGACCCTAATTAGGTCCTCCTTAACAGAGACCAATCAGATTCCACCTTTCATTTTCCAAAGAATCTCTGAAAAATGAAAGTTGGAATTTGATTGGTTGCTATAGGCAACTAAGCCAGTTTTCCTGTACACCAGTTTTGATAAATCTCTGATGTTTTTATTTGTGTCTAGTGCTGAATGAATCGAAGCCAAATGAATTGACTTTGGTCCGAATTTCAGTAGCCTCATTGCAATTTGTCAGTGTAAGGGCTCATGCAGACGAACGAAAGGGCTCCGTGCCCGTGCTGCGGACTGCAAATTGTGGTCCGCAATGCACGGGCGCCGACCGTGTGGTAGCCTCATGCGGATCGCGGACCCATTCACTTGAATGGTCTACGAACCACATCCATT
This sequence comes from Bufo bufo, assembly GCF_905171765.1. NCBI lineage: Eukaryota > Metazoa > Chordata > Amphibia > Anura > Bufonidae > Bufo > Bufo bufo. The sequence continues at coordinate 454,885,003 of NC_053391.1, forward strand.
GGTCCAAATTTGAATGCACTACTTTTTTGTGGTGCGGAGGCACGGCCAGAAACACCATGGAAGCACTCCGTAGTGCTTCCATGGGGTTCCGATCCATGCTTCCGCACCACATCTCCAGGTTTGTGGACCCATTCAAGTGGGTCCGCATCCGTGATACAGGGTGCATACGGCCGGTGCCCCGTATATTATGGACCCGCCGTATGCGGCCTGCAATACGGCCATGGCGGGGCAATGGCCGTGTGCATGAGCCCCAATTTATTAGATTCCAGGACTCTTAGGCATCTATTGTTGTCCAGTGCCTGTATTGCGGTACGCAAATAGTGGGTCTGCAATATAAGGGCACTGGTCATTTGTGCACGCATCACAGATGCGGACCCTTTCACTTGAATGTGTCCACAATCCAGAAGGTGTGGTGTGGAACAGAGGCATGGAACCCCACGGAAGCCCCATGGGTTTTCTGTCCATGCCTCCGCACCGCAAAAAAGTAGCACAAGCACTACTTTTTTTGCGGTGCAGACCGTTGGATGCGGATCGCGAACCCGATTAAAGTGAATGGGTCCACATCCTCATACGGCGACACATGGTCAGTGCCCGTGCGTGGTGGACCTCAATTTGTGGTCCACAGCATGGGCACAGGCAACCAAAGGCCGTGTACATGAGGACTTAGGGTCACACAACCTAATAAATCTTTATAATGCAGTGCAATCCTGTCAGAGGAGCATCGGTCAGAACAGAACCTTACACTGACACACGCTGCAAGTTCCTCTCATTGAACTTGCTCATGTGTGCCTGGCCTAATAGAAACAAAGCTGTGAATGAACTGCACCTGGTAGCCAGCAGCTCATGAATAAAATGAAGGAGGTATCAATTCATAGGCACCTATTTTCTGGTGTTAAAAGTTGAAAAGTGAAAAGTCATACTTGCCTCTCTTGCCACCTCTCAATAAAATGGAAGGAGCTTATCAAAAGAAGCTGCACCACCAATGGTCCACAAAATTTATGGTCATTTATTCCAAAAACTGGTGTAAATTATAGCCAAAAGATGGAAGAGATTTGATTTTATGGCATGAACTGCCAAAATGTGCACCAAATTTATTAAGAGGTATGCAAATCTTAATAAATTTGGCACATCCCACTGCAGTGCACATTAGGTTTAGACTGGTATATAAAACTTTAAAAGAAACAGTTAGGCCCCTTTCACACGGGCGAGTATTCCGCGCGGATGCGATCCGTGAGGTGAACGCATTGCACCCGCACTGAATACCGACCCATTCATTTCTATGGGGCTGTTCACATGAGCGGTGATTTTCACGCATCACTTGTGCGTTGCGTGAAAATCGCAGCAAGCTCTATATTCTGCATTTTTCACGCAACGCAGGCCCCATAGAAGTGAATGGGGTTGCGTGAAAATCGCAAGCATCCGCAAGCAAGTGCTGATGCGGTGCGATTTGCACGCATGGTTGCTAGGTGACAGTCTATTTACTGTATTATTTTCCCTTATAACATTGTTATAAGGGAAAATAATAGCATTCTGAATACAGAATGCTTAGTAGGTGATCAATTGAGGGTTAAAAAAATAAATAAAAATTAACTCACCTTCTCCTCTTGTTCGCGTAGTTCCCGGTCTCTTCTTTACTTTTTTAATGATGAACTACCGGCTAGGACCTGTGGTGACGTCAGATCACATGCTCCAATCACATGGTCCATCACGACGGTGATGGACCATGTGATTGGAGCATGTGATCTGACGTCACCAAAGGTCCTTTAGCCTACAGCTCATCATTAAAGAAGTAAAGAAGAGACCGGGAACTACGCGAACAAGAGGAGAAGGTGAGTTAATTATTTTTTTTATTTTTTTAACCCTCAATTGATCACCTACTAAGCATTCTGTATTCAGAATGCTATTATTTTCCCTTATAACCATGTTATAAGGGAAAATATTAACATCTACACAACACCTAACCCAAGCCCGAACGTCTGTGAAGAAGTTCGGGTTTGGGTACCAAACATGCATGATTTTTCTCAGGCGAATGCAAAACGCATTACAATGTTTTGCACTCGCGCGGAAAAATCGCGGGTGTTCCCGCAACGCACCCGCACATTTTCCCGCAACGCCCGTGTGAAAGAGGCCTTATAGTAAGAACAGAGCACAAACATCCTGATCAAAAAGGTTTCTCTGCAAACAGAACATAAATTAAAGGGGTTGTTCAGGATTTGGCCTCCTGCACACGACCATATACTTTACGGTCCACAAAATGCAGACCAATAGAAATCAATGGTCCATGTGCATTCTGCAAAATGCGTGGATCAAGATGGACCATAAATATGGTCGTGTGCATGAGCATGTCCGTAGGTTGTGCCTGGTATTGAAGTTAAGTCCCATTTTGGTGTTGGGATGAAATACCAAACAGCCTATGGACAGGTGCGGAGCTACTTTGGGAAGAAGGCAGCCATGTTTTTATAACATTTTCTGGACAACTCCTTTAATGATCATAAACAAAAGTAAGAACCCAAAGTGCAGCGGGTCAACCTCAAAAATTTAAATAGTAACATAGTAAAATAGGTCATAAGGCTGGAAAGACAAAAAAAAAACGACATCTCTCTGCTATGTCTGCCTTGTTCACAGGAGCCCAGAACTATACACAGTACTCCACCTGCTGTACTTCAAAGGAGCAATCTCACCAACAATGCAGGAAATGTCCTCTGGCTAGTCTCCTCATAGAATCCTTGTCGGCGTTTCCTTCGGTGATATTGCAGCTGGAGTTACGTATCTTGGATGACTATCTACCAACTGTCACAGGAATATGGAGGCAGAAACAAACAGGATCTTGCGCAGAATCATTTAAAAAGCAAAAAGCCTGCTGTATTTATTCAGAATACTCACAAGATGGACATCTTGTATAAAACTTGTAGTAAACTAGGAGAAATCATCTCAAGATGGAGCTCTTAAGTGCCCAACTAGTTCCAAATCCCAAGGCTTCTTCAGGGGTCTATTTTAAATTTAAACAATGGAGTACTTGGATTTTTGATGTTGACCTGCTGCACTTCCGGGTCCTCATTTGGTTTATTATATAAAGCACTCTCTCTCTCTCACCCAAACACCCCCTCCCACCATCACCCCTGCTGAGCAGATATTGATAACCTATCCTGAGGATAGGCCATAAATATCAAAATCTCAGACAACCCATTTAAAAGATGGATTTGCAAATTTTAATGTAATTCCATTCTGCCAGCTCCAATTATTGGGGTAGGAGCACTTACTTACTTTCCCTGTATAGGAGTTGGGTCAAAGTCTTCTCCAAACGCAACACAACTATCTTGCCCATTCTGATAAGACTTATCCCTCTCACTTTTAGCATCAGCCGCTCTTTGAAAGCCGTCCAGAAGTATGAGCTCATTGAAGTCACTCGCCACAGATGCTGTGCCCACTCGACCACTCAAGCTGGAATGATGTGTACCATTTGTCTGAGTTCGCTCCACTTCCAGGTTTCTTATACATGGGACATCATTATTGTTCTCAAGGTACATTTTGCTGTTGGGGAGCACTTTTTTCAACTATAAAAAGAAGAAAATAATCAAATTTAAAAAATTTCATATGGTGGGTAATCATGTGATATATATAGAGCAATTACAAAAATGGTCTTTGGCCAAATTCACATTGGTGTATTTTGCATTAGTAATGGAAAGCCAAAACTACCAAAGAAACAGGGGTGAAAAAAAATAATAAAGTGCAAAAAAAAAAAAAAGTAAAGGATCTGGACCCATTACCTGTTTTGGACCAACTCCTAGTTATGTATACTAATGCAAAATACATCTATTTGAAAGTGGCTTAAAAGTTAAATTCATACATGGCAGATGTGTTCTAGAAAAGTCCATTCTATACCGTACATGCGGATAGGGATTCTAACAAGTGCATGCATTTGTGCCCCATTTAGATTAACAGGGACAGTGATAGAAATTCACCCCAAGGCAGTAACAAAATAAAAAAAAAAAGGTTAAACATTTTTACATTTATACCGGTATTTGCCCTTTCAAAATTTTCATGATAAATTCAGACTATTATAAAAACAGGCACATTAGTTGACCAGGTCAAGATCTGTTTGCTAAAACAAGACAAGGTACTACTGAAAATGGTCACATATCCTACAAATAGTTAAAACAAAGACAGTGTTTCATGCAAGTAAAATGTAGCAGTCAAGAGTTTTCGGTTGTCTACAGGAGAATAATAAATTATAATACATTTTGATATGTGCCGTTTTGATCCCAGTGGAATTCTCCAAGAACTCTGTATGATTTAGACATTTTTCAGTTAGGCTCAATTCACACCTGAGCGTTTTACAGCGCGTTCCTACGCGCTGTAAAACGCTCAACAAGGAGAAACCAATGCTTCCCTATGGGAATGGTTCTCACCTGGGCGTTTTACAGCGCGTACGATCGCGCTGTAAAACGCCCGACGCTCACACAAGTACAGGAGCGTTTTTTTGGGCGCTTGTCGCGCGTTCCCGTACTATAGACTTTCGGGAACGCGCGACACTGTGTGCACGCTTGTCTCTGTATGCGCGCTTGTAAACGTCCGTACAATCGCGCATACAGAGCGCACCTTTCAGAACGCTCAGGTGTATGGATCCGAATTTTAACAAAAACTGCACTAAAACTTATATTTTGTTCTGAGTGTTGCCTCCTTCATACAGTTTTTAAACACTGCAAAAACAAAAAACAAAAATAAGTTTGTGAAATTGGCCTTAGAATAAACTTAAGGTAGCCAGTCACATAGAACAGAGTCTGATCTGCAGGCATCATGTTATAAAGCAGGAGAATCTGAGCAGATGGCTATATGGTGATCCCTTATGCTAGAAAACTGGCATTAAAAAGTCAACTCTGGGTTAGCAACTTTTTAAAAGCCATTTTTAATGCAAATCATGTTTCACCACCACCACCACTTTAAAAATAAAAAAAAAGGGGGGGGGGGGGGACATGCTGACTGTGGTGTGGATGGGCCCTGGTAGAGTTATAAGTCATGCCAGGTTTCTGGCATAAATGAGGACTAAAATCTATACCTCATCCTCCAGATGTCGGACTGCCAGAGGATGGGGTTCATTTATGACAAAATGTTTGCATCTTTCAGCATTGAAAAAGCCATTCTTGATTAATCTCCTCCATAGTATTTTGGTAAAACTTGTGATTCATTCGTTTAAAATACCTGCTCATTCTCAGCTTGAGATCAATTGACTGTTCTACTACTTTTTTGTATAACTGTCCATACAGAGATGGCGGTTAATCACTAATAAGGCACCCGCACTGGACTCCAAAGCACAAAAAGGCTATTAAAATTAACATACAAGCTTTGATGATTTTTTCCCCCATAAAACGACATATCAATCTGCTTCATTCCTGATCTATAAACATATTACCCAGAAAAGTCTGTATGTACAACGTGACAGGTTCACTTTAAAAGTGGTTGTGTGCAGTGCTAGTATAATTTATAACCTATCCTTATGATAGTCAAACAAGGCTGTAGAGCAGCACCCGCAGGCCTCAGAGACCAAACCTGAAATGCATCAGCCACACCTTTTTGTTGGCTATCCTCATGATAGGTCATCAATATCAGACTGGCGGGGGTCTGCCTCCTGGCACCCCCACCAATCAGCTGTTTGAAGAGGCCACAGCCCCAGTGGCGTCACCGGGGGCCCCCCCCCCCCAACTAAAATGCCCCCCCAAGTGAGCCGCCGCACTGCCGCAGTCGGGTACAGGGAGATGAGCGCTTCCATTGCACTCATCTCCATAGTAATCTGCCTGTGCTGCGGTGGTGCAGGGGAGGGAGAGGCGTGTCTCTTCCCCTTCCTCTGATAGGCTGCAGGCCTAGTGCCTGCAGCCTATCAGAGGCCAGCGCAATGATGTCATCGCACCGCCTGAGCCATACAGCGCGGGACACAGGCCGGAAGAGGCCTGCATCGCATCGCTGACATGGAGGTAAGTATAAGGCCCCTTTCACACGGGCGAGTATTCCGCGCGGATGCGATGCGCGAGTTGAACGCATTGCACCCGCACTGAAAACCGACCCATTCATTTCTATGGGGCTATTCACATGAGCGGTGATTTTCACGCATCACTTGTGCGTTGCGTGAAAATCGCAGCATGCTCTGTATTCTGCGTTTTTCACGCAACGCAGGCCCCATAGAAATGAATGGGGTTGCGTGAAAATCGCAAGCATCCGCAAGCAAGTGCGGATGCTGTGCGATTTTCACGCACGGTTGCTAGGAGACGATCGGGATGGAGACCCAATCATTATTATTTTCCCTTATAACATGGTTATAAGGGAAAATAGCATTCTGAATACAGAATGCTAAGTAAAATAGCGCTGGAATATATATATTTGCCGTTCAGCACCGGTGCAGTTATATGTTCTAAAGTCTTCTTTGGCATGTATTAGTGGAGGAAAAAAAACTAAAAAACTTATTAGCCGTTGTGTGATGAAGTGAGACATTCTCAGCCATTTTTTGGGGTGTTTTAATTTCCTTTTTATATATTTATTTGGTCCAACAGTATGTCAGAAAAGGTGCCATGCCCTGCGCAGGGGAGTGGCAGAGGCCTAAATGTTTCTGGCGCAGGCATAGGTCGCAGCAGAGTAAGGGGGCGTTGCAGCAGGAGTTGCAGCAAGAGGCTTGAGCTCTCGGTGTCACCTAGCGGCTGTGTCTTGACCAGCAAGCCAGCGGATATTGAATGGTTGACTCGGTCATCCATTTCGTCCCAAGTGACATCGGACACCCCCAGCCAAGTGTCGATGGGTCCTCTGCAGGAGCTGGTGTTTTCGAGCAGTCAGACTCCTGACTAAGACAGTTGAGGAGGACATCAGGGACGTGCAGATAGTACTCAATGATTATGATGTAGCTGATCGCACTTGGGAGCCGGGTGAATTAGTGGCTTCATCATCGGGAGAAGAGGGTAGCAGCGGATCCAGCAAGTCGCTAGCGTGGACGGGAGTTAGCAGGGTGGCAGCAGTGGGAGGTCAGGAGCCAAACGTGCCCGGGGTAAACCTCCCACTTCGCAGGAGCCTACCTGCCTGCAAAGTAGTGGTGCAGAGGCTTCTACTTGGCAACCAAATTGGATTTGTGGCCACAACTGGAAGAGTTTGCCCTGGAAAAGCTGTCCTGCCCAGCCAGTAGTGTGGCATCAGAGAGGGGGATTAAGTGCGGCGGGGGCCATAGTTGCCCCAAGAAGAACTCACCTGTCCATCCAAAATGTGGAGACACAGACCTTTGTCAAGATGAATCAGGTGTGGATGAGCAAAGATTTACACCCACCAATGCCTGAGGCATCAGACTAGATCATCCATGGTGCCACACCAACACTTTGACAAGAGAGACCTGCCTCAGGTACTATTCTGATGCTGCAACCCGTCTGATGCCAAGTTCTCCTTTCACCTACCATCTTCAGATGGTACTGGTATTGCCACCCACCTCCCCATTCTGTCACCTGTCTGTGGTCTCCTGATGTTGCCGCCACCTGCACGCTATGTCACCTTGCCCCTCTGTGGTCTCCTGATGCTGCTGCCACCTCCAAACTATGTCACTACTCCACTTTGTGGTCTCCTCATGCTGCTTCTACCTCACCACGATGTCATAGGGCCACTCTGTGGACTCATGCTGTTCCCACCCTCCCCACTTCATGACTGGGACACTATTTTGCCTTTCGGCCTGGCTGACATTTATTTGACCCTTATTCTGATCCGTCAGAAGGATGGAAAAATGAGACACACAACGGATCCTGTCTATGTAACAGCTGTAAGGCCTGCATGACATGGTCCTTATTTTGCATCAGAATTGCCTTATGATTTGGTAGCCAAAAGCAGGAGTGGGTAAAAAACACAGAAGACATGCAAATAGTCCATTCACGTGTTATATTTGTTTTCGATCCACTCCTGTTTTTTTGGGCTTTAGCAATACTGATGGATTACTGACCAAATGCTGACCGAGTGAAGGCGGATGCTCCACAGACAGGATCCATTTTTGGGGTATTTTTCTGACGGATCAGAGGAAGGGCAAAATAATCAGCGTTATCAACACAAACTTACTGCTGACACCCACTCCACTCTGTCTTGTATAAGCGTTTAATAGAATAGGTTCTGTAGACATTATGTGGAATCAGCTGCCGACGGTGTAAAAGGAGTGCACTTCTTCTTGGTGCTAACATTGACCTGTAAGGCTGAGTTTACACTTGAGTTATTCGGTCAGTTTTGGCGCCGTAACTGCCCAAATAAGTGAAGTGTGCAGTGATTCTAAGAGTGACGCCTGTCATCTGCATGTCATACTGACTCACAGTATAGTTTCACTACCACAGTAGACTCCCTATGCATGTTACTGCAAGGCACAGTGTTCTACATCCCTATAAAGGCTCTCTGCAGCCAGGAAATAGCAGTTTTTTTTTTATGTGATTTGCCGCTAATAAATTCGGATCAAACCGAATTTCTTTGAAAAATTCGAACCGACCGCATCGAATTTAAGAAATTCGCTCATCTCTAGCAGTCACGTCAAGTTATTGGCTTAAATATATTAATACATGACCTAGATTTTGTCTCCTAGAGGCGCTCAAGCCTTGAGAAAATTAAAAATATAAAACAGATGGTGGATTTCCAGTATGTGACATAGCTGCACAGCAATGCGGATTTAGAGGTCATTTAGGGTTTCTGACAAATGGATGATAAAATGAGTTCTATAATGGCTGCCAGTTTTTGAGTTGTTTGGAATACGAAGGAGGCACCTTTGATTTTAGGGGTACTCACAGGACAAGTTTCGGAGAGAACTTCTGATCTGCAATGCCTGAGCAGTAAGCTGTTATTCACTGAACAGGTTTCCTCTATATATGGAGAGATAAGTGTTATAATTTTATAACATTATGGTCTATTTAGGGTGCATTCATCACACGACCATTTGTATTTTGCAGTCCGCAATACGCAGAAATATAGATGACATTTGTGTGACGTCCGTGTTGCATCTTTTTTTTTTTTTTTTTAAACGGATAAATAGTAACAATGTTTATTTTTGTCTGGAAAACGGACAAGAATAGGACATGTTCATTCTTTTTAGCGGAGCTGTGGAACGGACATATGGATGAAGACAGCACACCATGTGCGGTCTGCATTTTTTAATGGTTCCGCATCCATTTCGCAAAAAAATGCGGATGGGATGCAGAGCAAAAATACAGTTGCGTGGGTGGGGTCTTATATGCACAGTTGACAAGCCTTGTACATTAAATACTCTCTCCATCTGGTGTGGTATGCTTTCCATTTTGTTCTCCATTAGGCCCCTTTCAAACGGGCGAGTAGTTGAACGCATTGCACCCGCACTGAATCCTGACCCATTCATTTCTATGGGGCTGTGCACACGAGCGGTGATTTTCACGCATCACTTGTGCGTTGCGTGAAAATCGGAGCATGCTCCTCTTTGTGCGTTTTTCACATAACGCAGGCCCCATAGAAATGAATGGGGTTGCGTGAAAATTGCAAGCAAGTGCGGATGCGGTGCGATTTTCACGCACGGTTGCTAGGTGACGATCGGGATGGGGACCCGGTCATTATTTCCCCTTATAACATGGTTATAAGGGAAAATAATTGCATTCTGAATACAGAATGCATAGTACAATAGGGCTGGAGGGGTAAAAAAAAAAAAAAAAAAAAAAAAAAAAAAAAAACACACAACTCACCTTAATCCATTTGTTCGCGCAGCCGGCATCTCTTCTGTCTTCATCTGTGCTGTGAGCAATAGGACCTTTGATGATGTCACTACGCTCATCACATGATCCTTTACCATGGTGATGGATCATGTGATGGATCATGTGATGGACCATGTGATGGACGCAGTGACATCAAAGGTCCTATTGCTCACAGATGAAGACAGAAGAGATGCCGGCTGCGCGAACAAGTGGATTGAGTTAAAATATTTTTTTTAATTATTTTTTTTAACCCCTCCAGCCTTATTTTACTATGCATTCTGTATTCAGAATGCTATTATTTTCCCTTATAACCATGTTATAAGGGAAAATAATACAATCTACAGAACACCGATCCCAAGCCCAAACTTCTGTGAAGAAGTTCAGGTTTGGGTACCAAACATGCGCGATTTTTCTCAAGTGAGTGCAAAACGCATTACAATGTTTTGCACTCACGCGGAAAAAAATCGTGCATGTTCCCCCAATGCACCCGCACCTTTTCCTGCAACGCCCGTGTGAAAGAGGCCTTAGATTCTCAGATTTACATCACAATTTAATTTTTCATTCTTTTGTTCGGTCAAAAGAACAGAATACAAACAGAATTTTTTTTTTTTTTTTTTTTAAGTCTGTTATTTTGAACATCCATTTTAGCCATTTCCATCTGATATCCATTATATTAGACTGGAGAAAAAGGCCTCCACTAAGAACTTCTCCTCCTGTCAAAAATAATGGATCTCAGATGGAAATGGCCAAAACAAATGCAAAATGAGCACAAGGATGTTAAAAATAAAGGATCTGTTTTTGTTTACTGTTCTTCCAATGGATCATTAGAACTGAAAATGAAAAGGTGATGTGAACCTACCCTTAGACAAGTTATTTAGGTTTACATTCTGTAGAAAGAAAACATTGTCTCGGTTGAGGTTTGAATGAAGTCAATGTAAATATGAACTGAGACTGGTGTGGTTGTTCCACAAGTATCTGCTCTCACAAAAAGACATTCCATTTTGAGAGACCAAGGAAGAGGGTCCCCTTGTCATTTATGAGACTTTTTACTTTCAGCATCACCATACACTATATGGTGGCCACTCTTTACATCCAAGGAGTTAGAAAGAAACAAGGAACGCAGTTACAAATCTAACCAAGGGCATTGGAAAATGACCGAGCATATACCATAGCAAGGGACCCAGGACACAAATAAAAGCTCCATACATGAAACACAAACATGTTGCGGTTCAAGTTGAATGGGTCTGGATCCGTCTGCAGCAACTACATCGATGGTGCCCATGCATTGCGGATCGCAAATTGCACGGAATGGCCGACACACGTCCGTGTGCATGAGGTCTAAGGCTAAACAGACTTTTGTAGAGCTTCTGAAAGATTTTAACTATTCAATGACAGCTGCAATCCACAAGACTGCAATCAACCTAATATATACTTTTGGACTGCAGCTGTGGCTATTAAAATCATTCGGAAGTGTTACAACAAGGGTTCATGCACACAAACGTATCAAGTTCTGTTTTTTTTTTGTTGCAGAGGAATCATTTACTTAAACAAGGCCGCAAAAAAAAAAAAAAAAAACCAACACACACACACACAGTTTAGTGAACATATGTCCAATCTGCAAAAAAATTGAGCATGTCCTATTATTGTCCACATTACAGACAAGGATAGGACTGTTCTATTATGGGCCGGCAGTTCAGTTACACGTGAGCCCAAAGTCGCAGTGTAGCCCTAACCTAAAACACAAGGGGTGAATTTATTAATGTTGGTGCTTACTACACCTACACTCGAATTCTCTGGCAAACAAATTAATAACATTAAGGCTCATGCCTCAATTTTGGCACATCTTTGGGAGGTCCTTGCACCAGAAAATGTACTTCAGCAAGTGGCTGGTGTAGATTAACAGTGTAAAGTGCAGCAATTTTCTGGTGAACATATTGGTAAATGTGCTGGGCTGTAAAGTTAAAGCTAACAGCCTGATTCCTCCTGTCCAATTTTATAAATAAAAAAAAAATAAAAAACACTTTCTAAAAGCCTGCAATACCCCTCAATATAATTTGAAAGGGTCTTTAGCTGGACCTCTGCATTCTTATCAAATATTTTTGTCTGCTTTGAAAATTAGTGGATAGGTAGACTTAGCTGAAACTATATTAGAACAAGGAGGCAGGAAGGAGAAATGAAAGTTTTAACAAAGATACAAATAATGTATGTGGGGGAAGGCACTGCCACCCACAGAAAAAAAGAATGCCAATTGCAGAGAAAGATATTGATACTATATCTTCCTATTAAATAAAACAGAACTTGGATAGGTTTCATCAGTCTATAGCCTACCAAGAATCGGATATATAGATGTAGATATCCTGTTGGATGTTTCACCTTGGTCCGGAAGGGGATGGAAAACTGGGTGCTGCTGAAAGATGAATGATATCTAGTGTTCTCTGCTATGCCCTACAACAGATAGGAAGGGACCCAATAACATCCTGCCCATCAAATACAGAACACCAGCCCCGATAGTTTCCAGATTGGTCACACTGCTCCATGCAGAAGAAGCATCCAGTTGCTGGGGGAACCAGGGCTACTGGGTGGCCTCTGCTGATGTGAATGATATCTGGCATTACTATTCCTGCCATGTCATACAACAGATGGGAAGGGACCCTGTAACACCCTGCCTATCAAATACAGAGCACCCGCCCCAATAAGCATAATTTTGTCAGGAACCCTACTCTCAAAAAGCCATATCTCTAGAGTGGTCTCTCACACCATTCCCAGCATGACATGTTTTATCCTGCTGATTGGAATCTTTGGGGGATTACAAGTGCCCATGGATACACAGGTTATTTTCTCATACAGGACACACAAACAGGGAAAGAGCAGCCCTAAAACTGCCCAGACCCACTATCCCTACCTACTTGAAGTCACCCTAGGCAATGACTCCACAACAGGACGACGGTCCCTTTACTTCAATTAGAGATGAGGGAATTTCATATTTTGAAATTCGTTTACTGGTACAAGCTGAATTGCGTTATGGATTCCGTTACCACGGAACATAAAGCAATTCTATGATGGAATGCATAACGGAATTCCTTTAGAGGCATTCCGTTATAATCGAAGTCTATGGGCTGCAAAACGGATCCGTCCCGTTTGCTTTATGCAGGGTAGTCTTCTCCTGCATAACGGAAACGGGACGGATCCGTTTTGCAGCCTATAGACTTCTATTATAACGGAATGCCTCTAAAGGCATTCTATCATAGAATTGCGTTATGGTCCGTGGTAACGGAATCCATAATGCAATTCACCTTTTACCAGTAAACTAAGCGTGAACAAATTTCATAACCTGAAATTCGCTCATCTAACTTCAAAACTTGAAGGGGCAACACAGAAACAGGGGCAAACAGACAAACACTAAGGCCCCTTTCACACGGGAGAGTTTTCCGCACGGGTGCAATGTTTGAGGTGAACGCATTGCACCCGCACTGAATCCAGACCCATTCATTTCTATGGGGCTGTGCACATGAGCGGTGAAATTCACGCATGACTTGTGCGTTGGGTAAAAAAAAAAAAATAATTATAAAAAAAAATAATAATAAAATCGCAGCATGCTCTATATATTGTGCATTTTTCACGCGACGCAGGCCCCATAGAAATGAATAAGGCAGCGTGAAAATCGCAAGCAAGTGCGGATGCGGTGCGATTTTCACGCATGGTTTCTAGGTGACGATCGGGATGGAGACCCGATCATTATTCTTTTCCCTTATAACATGGTTAGAAGGGAAAATAATAGCATTCTTAATACAGAATGCTAAATAAATTAGGGATGGAGGGATGGAGGGATAAAAAAATAAATAATTTAACTCACCTCATCCACTTGCTCACGCTGCCCGGCTCATTGTCTTTCTTCTTTGATGACCTGGGAGGAAAAGGACCGTTGGTGACGTGTGATGAGCGCAGTGACGTCACCCAGGTCCTCAAAGAAGAAGAAAGACAATGAGCCGGGCAGCGTGAACAAGTGGATTAGGAGAGTTAAATTTTTTATTTTTATCCCTCCATCCCTAATTTACTTATCATTCCACGTAACCATGTTATAAGGGAAAATATTAAAATCTACAGAATACCTAACCCAAACTTCTGTGAAGTCCGGGTACCACAGTTTTTTCTTACGCGCATGCAAAATGCATTGCATTCGCGCAGAAAAAACGGAATAATGCAAATCGCATACAAAACTCACCCCACTCAGACAAAAATTGCAAGATTTTCCTGCGACCCACCCACATCCTATCCAGCCCTCACACGCGATGCCGGTGTGAAAGAGGCCTAAGAGTAGTCGTATGAAAAAAAGGGTCACATGCCAGTTGGACAATGCAATACAAGATATGCCATAGGCAAACGAGAAAACCAAACATGCCAAAAAGTCAGAACCAGGAATTCAATACAACACAAATATCGCCAGAAGCCAAAAATGTAGTCAGAATTGGTGATGGACGAACATCTGCTGGGACGGTTCGTGAACGCGATCAAATGTTCGAAGCGGGTCCCATTCATTTTAACCTCTTCAGGACACATGATGTACCTATACCGCATGTTGTCCTGGTACTTAAGGACACATGACGTACCGATACGTTATGTATAGTTCCGATCACCGGCGGGCGGTGATCGGAACCCGGTGCCTGATCAAATCATTGAGCAGGCACCTTGGCTAAATGCGCCGGGGGGGTCCTGTGACCCACCCCCCCATGTCGGCGATCGCAGCAAACCGCAGGTCAATTCAAACCTGCAGTTTGCTGCGGTTTCGGAAGTTTCTGATCTCCCGCGGTCACAGAAACTTCAAATAACCTTTATTTTAATGTTTAACCCCCCTACCTGCTGCCGGCGGGCGCAGCAGGGGGGGGGGGGGTGAGTGCTGCAGGGAGGGCGGGCGGGCGGGCAGACATGCGATCATCCGCCCGCCCCCTCTCAGGATAGCCGAGAGGTTTGCAGAGTGTCAGCACATTGCTGACACTCTGCTTGAAACGCCTGACATCTGTGCTGGCACAGATGCCATGCATTTAACCCCTTTCATGCCGCGGTCCGTAGGTACCGCTGTATGGAAGAGGTTAAGAGGGAGGGATCTGCCTCCCTCCCCATCACCCACTACTCTGCTGTGGCAGCGAGTGATGGGTACGAAGGCAACCGGACGCCTTCACAGGCGTCCGGCTGTCCAAGGTGCTGATTAGACTTCTGCTAAAGGCAGAAGTCTAATCAGACTTTGAAAACTGAAAATACAGTACACTATATAGTGTACTGTACTGTATTATACAGACATCAGACCCACTGGATCTTCAAGAACCAAGTGGGTCTGGGTCAAAAAAAAAAAAAAAAAGTTAAAAAATAAATAAAAAATTCCCTACACATGTTTGATATCACCGCGTCCATAACAACCTGATCTATAAAACGGTCATGTTACTTTACCTGCACTGTGAACGCCATAAAAAAAAAAAAAAAAAAAAAAACACAACACTCATGATGAAATTGAAATTTTGCCCACCTTACTTCCCAAAAAAGGTAATAAAAGTGATCAAAAAAGTCATATGTACTCCAAAATAGTACCAATGAAACAGTCACCACATCCTGCAAAAAATGAGACCCTACCTCCATAGTCTGAAAAAACTATGGCTCTCAGACTATGGAGACACTAAAACATGTTTTTTTTTTGTTTGTTTCAAAAATTAAATAGTGGTGTAAAACTTACATAAATAAAAAAAAAGTATACATATTAGGTATCGCCGCGTCCGTAATAAACTGCTCTATAAAAATATCACATTACCTAACCCCTCAGGTGAATACCGTAAAAATAAAAATGTAAAAAAAAAGCAATTTTATGTCACCTTACATCACAAAATGTGTAATAGCAAGCGATCAAAAAGTAATACGCACCCCAAAATAGTACCAATGAAACAGTCACCTCATCCCGCAAAAAATGAGACCCTACCTAAGATAATCTCCCAAAAGCTGAAAAAACTATGGCTCTCAGACTATGGAGACACTAAAACATGATTTATTTTGTTTCAAAAATGAAATCAGTGTAAAACTTACATAAATAAAAAAAATAGTATACATATTAGGCATCTCCGCGTCCCTGATAACCTGCTCTATAAAAATATTACATGATCTAACCTGTCAGATGAATGTTGAAAATAAAAAGCAAATAAAAACGGTGCTAAAACAGCCATTTCTTGTTACCTTGCCTCACAAAAAGTGTAATATAGAGCAACCAAAAATCATATGTACCCTAAACTAGTACCAACAATACTGCCACCCTATCCTGTAGTTTCTAAAATGGGGTCACTTTTTTGGAGTTTCTACTCTAGGGGTGCATCAGGGGGGCTTCAAATGGGACATTGTGTCACAAAACCAGTCCAGCAAAATCTGCCTTCCAAAACCGTATGGCATTCCTTTCCCTCTACGAGATTTGCTTCTAAACTTCTAAGTCTTGTAACATCCCCCAAAAATAAAATATCATTCCCAAATTGATACAAACATGAAGTAGACATATGGGGAATGTAAAGCAATAACTATTTTTGTAGGTATTACTATGTATTATAGAAGTAGAGAAATTGAAACTTGGAAATTTGCAATTTTTTACAAATTGTTGGTAAATTTGGTATTTTTATAAATAAAAAAGTTTTTTTTTTTACTTCATTTTACCAGTGTCATGAAGTACAATATGTGACGGAAAAAAAACTATCTCAGAATGGCCTGGATAACTCAGTGTTTTAAAGTTACCACCACTTAAAGTGACACTGGTCAGATTTGCAAAAAATGGCCTGGTCCTTAAGGTGAAATAAGGCTGTGTCCTTAAGGGGTTAATGGCATGTGAACCTGAAAAACCTTCAGCTCATATTTGCAGCCAAGAAATAATTACTAGAAGTGCACAAATAGTCCCACAACATGGACAGTGACATACCAGATGTATTATTCGAATTTACGATCTCCATTCATTATTTTTTTCAATGCAAAATATCGGCAATATAATATTAGTGTACGCGCAAATGCACTATACTGTACCCAAATGCACTATAAAGAAAGTATATTGGTGAATAACACTCCGCTTCAATCAGTTGTTTTTTTTTGGGGGGGGGGACTGGTATATCACACCAGTAGAAATTATTTGTTATCGCAGCAGAACCGCACAATACAAATGCACTATAATACAAATTATATTAGAACATTGTACAAGGAAGGCAATCCATTAGAATATAAAGATAAAATGTAACCTTTAATAATGTTACTAAGAGGGTCCATTCACACGTCCATAAGTATTTTGCGGATCCGCAAAACACAGACACCGGCAACGTGCATTCCGCAATTTGCAGACCGCACATCGCCGGCACTATAATAGAAAATGCCTAATCTTGTCTGCAATTGCGGACAAGAATAGGACATGTTCTATTTTTTTGCGGATATGGAAGTGCGGATCCACGGATGCAGACCGCACATTCCGGCCCCATTGAAAATGAATTGCGGAACGGATGCGGATATGTGAATGGAAAAGATATCCCTCAAAATGAAAATAAATTAAAAATTATTAAAGTTAAGCAAAAAGCATAGATGTGGTAGGCAATAAGTGCTCAGCAGCACTAAATCAGGTGCTCGGCAGCACCAAATCAGAAACCAAATGTCTTACCACAATTCGGGGGATTCCAGTGCACATCCATGAATCCCGGAGGGAAAAACAAAAAACCATCTATCCCTGGGCTAGATGATGATGTGGTATTGAAGGACAGGGTGGGCAATGAACTGTCCCAGATATTGCCCTACAGGGGGGTGCTATTCTGGCCCTGATAGCCTAACCACAGACCACCCGCCCTGATAAGAGCGACCCCGTCCGGAACCTTACCCTATATAAAAATGGCCCTAGTAAGCCCCTAGCCCCTAGGCCCCTGACTTCCAGGTGATCACTATATAGATCTATGTGTTTTTGACTCATTATAAAAATATACGTATGTCACACCACTCTGTGTATCACACCTATTGATAGCACACCTATACCAGTCCTTAAAAGGACTTTTGTGGCCCTATTAGCTAGCGTTTGGTGTCCCTAACAGCCTGTCCCTGCTCCACACAGCAACCTCTCCCTACACTGGCAAAACACAATGTAAAATGGTAAGGTAGGGGGTATGTTCATGTGCTTAAAAGTCTCAATTGGCTGTCCTGTACCACCTGATGATGTGTCATGGGTCAAAGTTCTTCACAATGTAAAAGAATATGGCGGGCGTGAATATCTACATATGTTCGCATGTTCGGCGAATCACAAACACGCAAAGTTCGCCGCGAAACAACCGCCGGGCGAACCGCAAGGCCATCTCTAGTCACAATACCAAATCCAGAAATGCAAACAAAAGGAGTGTGTTTAGTAAATGCAAGGCAACTCTACGTGGAGCCAGAGTACATCAAATTCCCCGGCACCTGCACATGCCTTTTATACCGAGTACAGGCCGCTCACACCTGCGTACCTGCACACTGGTAAACAGGGAATCGTACCCGTCACCGCATACACCGCCAGGTAAAGCTGTATTAAGACCAGCGTATAAAATGCTGATTTATACTTTAAGAATACACAATTAGTACAACTTGCCAAATCCCGTCCGCTTTTCTACAGAAGAATCATAGCTGGTCCAGCTCAATAACTCTTAGGACACAAGAGCAACATTCCGTGTCAACATGCTAAACAAGAGTGCACCCTTCTGTCTCAAGATTTGCATGCTGTGAACTAGAGACCAGTCATGCACCAGGAGAGACAAAATAAAATCAATACTTGCATAATGATACATTTTCACTAGAACATATAATAACATTCATTTTCCACAGGTCTTCTAAATTGAAATAAATGTCACTGACTTTTCATATCAGCAATTTCATGGGTTTTAACCCAGACTGCCATAAAAAATCCAGTAAACTATATTAAAATTATTTCTATTGGAATATAAGCCTCTAAATCACATTGAAACTGCTCATTGGAGTCGGATCCAACTCTATTAAGTAATAATCATGTAAAAGTCAATATTCTCTTTGCAAGACTCTGAAAGAGCAAAAACACTATTATGCTGAACATCGTTTCCCCCATACCTACCTTTCCTAGAGAATTGGATCTGAGCTGCAGTATGTCAGCACAGCCGCTACACAGTAGATGGAGCCTTCTGCTTCCAAATCTGTCCACTTTGTGGTAATCAGTGGGTGTGCCAGGTGTCTGACCAATCTAATCTTAAAAGGGGTTACATAGCTAATACGGTTGGAAAAAAAAAAGACACATGTTCAACCAAGGGATAGGTGGGGACATGAATCCCAGAAGGAAGTGAAACTCAGATTTCTACACGTTTTCATTAGCATGTCATTTACTTTTAAGAATTCAGCAAAACCCTTTTTTTTTAAAAATATATCCGTTGTTTCTGCTGTGACCCCGTCCTGAGGAAGTCTATTCCATAGATTCACAGTTCTTACAGTAAAGAAGCTTTGATGGTTCTGGAGACTGAACTATTTCTTCTCCAGTCGGAGGCAGTGCCACCCTGTGTTTTGAGGGAATTTCACATGAACAGTTTTTTACCGTATTTTTTTGTATGGCCCATTTATATAATTTGTATAGGTTAATCATCTCCCCCCTTAGACGTCTCAAGATAAATTTAATTATTTTAATCTTTCTTCATAACCAAGACCCTCATCAGTGTAGTTGCTGTCCTTTGTATTTTATCCAGCTCCAGGGCTTCCTTTATATGGACAACTCTGTACGCCCTCAATATGAAAAAACAAGGGGGAAATAACCCCAATATAGATGGTACATAGATTGCTAAACTGCAGCACTGTAAATAGCAGCACACACATGGTATAGGCAATCCCACTCAATGAATTGATGACCCAGCATAAATCAAATAATACATGATAACATACCCTGAGACATAATACCACCAATGTAGTGACCTCTGGTGTTTCATATTGAGGGCGTGCAGCGTTGTATATATTATGCAACACACATTTTGAAGTGTGTAGCTGATCCATAAGTGCCTGAATATTATCTAAAATTTGGAGTAGAGGGTCTAATGATTTCTATATCCTTTTATACATTGCCTGACACCTTGTACAATTAGGACTCCTTTTTCACATATGCGCTTACTCTGTGTCACACTTTAGCTACGAGTGTTATAGGGAAATAAGGTTTATCATCCCATATTAGAGGGCGTGTGACGCATGTGTGCATGAGATTTTACGCATATACTTTATATAGTGTACTAGCAGGCATTGTTGGAGATTATTTAAATAAAGAGGTAGTCAACCGCATGGGATATATGATGGTGCCATTTAAATAATCCATGTAAATTTTAGACATCTACCACTTTGTGTGGTTTAACCCCTGTACTCTCTATTTTCCATTGTATCTTTTTCTGCCTGATGATTTATTATTTATATTTTGTATTGATTAATAAAGATAATTATTTGATTTTATGAGATAAGTACCCCAGTGGTTTTCTTTTAGCATTTGCCCCCTTCCTGACAGAGCCTAATTTTTGCAAATCTGACATGTCACTTTATGTGGTAATAACTTTGGAACGCTTTTACTTATCCAAGACATTCTGCGATTTTTTTTCTTATGACACATTGTACTTCATGACAGTGGAAAATTTGAGTCAATATATTTCACCTTTATGTATAAAATGATCCAAAATGTACCAAAAAATGAAAAATTTGAAATTTTCAAAATTTCAATTTCTCTGCTTTTAAAACAGAAAGCCATACCTCATAAAATATTTATTACTTAACATACCCCATATGTCTACTTTATGTTGGCATTATTTTGCAGGGGCGGGCTGGGAGGCAATTGCTCCCCAGGCCACCCTAAAGCATGTTAAAAACGGCCGTCTTTAACGAATAATTTTTTATATATTTTTTTTATTCCTCAGGGCCGCACCGCTGATAACCACAGGCGGCGCGGCCCTAGTTCAAATTGCTGGTGGCGGTGGGGGGGGGCAGTAGGAGGTGAGCGCTTACATTGTGGAAGCTCTCATCTCCACATTCATCTGTATCGCCGTCCTCAGGACAGCGATACAGATGCCTGTGCTGCGGCAGGGGAGGGAGAGACGCCTATTAGAGGCTGGATCACGCAGAGCGATGACATTATCATCGCACCGCCTGAGCCGGGCAGCACATAGCAGGGACACAGGCCGGAAAAGGCCTGCATCGCATCACTGCTGATGGAGGTAAGTATTAGGCCTCTTTTACACGGGCGAGTATTCCACGCGGATGCGATGCGCGAGTTGAACGCATTGCACCCGCACTGAATACCGACCCATTCATTTCTATGGGGCTGTTCACATAAGCGGTGATTTTCACGCATCACTTGTGCGTTGCGTGAAAATCGCAGCAAAGCTCTATATTCTGCGTTTTTCACGCAACGCAGGCCCCATAGAAGTGAATGGAGTTGCGTGAAAATTGCAAGCATCTGCAAGCAAGTGTGGATGCGGTGCGATTTTCACGCACAGTTGCTAGGAGACGATCGGGATGGAGACCCGATCATTATTATTTTCCCTTATAACATGGTTGTAAGGGAAAATAATAGCATTCTGAATGCATAGTAAAATAGCGCTGAAAGGGTTAAAAAAAAAATATAAAAATAAAATAATTTAACTCAACTTAGTCCACTTGATCGCGATGCCCGGCATCTCCTTCTGTCTCCTTTGCTGAACAGGACCTGTGGTGAGCATTCATTACAGGTAAAGGACCTGTGGTGACGTCACACCGGTCATCACATTTTACTATGCATTCTGTATTCAGAATGCTATTATTTTCCCTTATAACCATGTTAAAAGGGAAAATAATACAATCTACAGAACACCGATCCAAAGCCCGAACTTCTGTGAAGAAGTTCGGGTTTGGGTAGCAAACATGCGTGATTTTTCTCACGCGAGTGCAAAACGCATTACAATGTTTTGCACTCGCGCGGAAAAATCACGGGTGTTCCCGTAACGCACCCGCACATTTTCCCGCAACGCCTGTCTGAAAGAGGCCTTAGTGGTTTTTTTTTTTTCTTTGTGGGGGGTAGCTGGCACTATGGGGGCATCTGGCATTTCTTACAGCCCCTTTTGTAGGGGTGGCACTCTGCGGGCATTTGTTTCTTGCCCATTTTGGGGGGCACTATGGGGCCATTTCTTACTGGCACATTATGGGGGCACCATGGGGGAGAGGAGCACTATGGGGGCATCTGGAGGCTCTAAAGGGGCTTTTTTTATTGGCACTATAGTGGAGAGCGGCACTATGAGGCATCTGTTAGCACTATAGGGGCCTTTTTTATTGGCACATTATGGGGCACTATGGCATCTGGTGGCACTAAGGGAGCATTTTTTACTGGCACATTATGGAGGAGGAGCACTATAGGAGCATCTGCTGGGGGCACTAAGGGGCATTTTTTTATTGGCATATTATGGGGGACACCATGGGGAAGGGGGGGGAGAGGAGCACTATGAGGGCATTTACTGGGGCACTATATAGGGGAATTTTATACTGACATACATTATGGGGACATTAGCTCAACTGCGGGCACTAAGCGGGGGTATTTCATGAACTGCCATATTATAGGGAGAATTACTACTACTAGGGGGTATTATGCAGAGCTTTACTACTACTGGGGGGCTATGAGGAACATAATTACTAGTATGGGCACTATTACTACTAAGTGTGTTCTGGCAGAGAATTATTTCTATTGGTGGGACTGTTACTTTGGGGGGCACCCTGGCATAGTATCAGCTTAGCACAATTATTTGTGGGGGGGACATTATCTTTATACTATTAGTGTCTGGGCTCAGTTATTATTTTAGAGCACTGTGTGCCAATAATTGTTAAAGGGGGAACCATCTGTGTGGTAGTAGTATTTCCAGGGGGACTGTTTCTGCAGTATAGTATTGGGGGTGGCAAAAAAAATAAATAATAATAATCACCATGGCGGTCTGGTCTGAATGGAGAAGATAAAGAAAGAGAACGTCTACAACAAAGGTGACATCACTGGATGTAAGAGGTATGGGGCGCTATGTAGGAGAGGAGATGCTCCGGCTCCTCCCCCTGCCATTTGCAGAAGGAGGATTCAGAGCTGGGTGAGGACGGCGAAAGGGGGCAGCAGGTCACGGGCGGGTGGCAGATGGTGAGCGGAACCACAAGCCTTGAGCAGGATCTGGGGAGGGAGGAGAGCGGAGGAGCTTCCTGGCTATAGCCTGCTGTTTATTGCATAATATGAAGCAGGCAGTGCAGCCAGGACAGCTCCTCCCCTCTCCATATGATGTGTAGAGTCCGGCCTCAACAATAGAATTTCAGCTGTACAGAGTTTGTTGAGAGTGGCCTATTATATGTAGGAGGGGCTTTCAATAATGGGCGGGGCAAAAAAAATGCAGAGCACTATGCGCGCCGTGTTTTTCCATTCCTACAGGGCTTTTAGAAATGGCCAGGCAAAAGAATCGGCACAGCATGCTACACGTGCTGCATTTTTAAATATGAAGGGGGCTTTGAAAA
The DNA here is from genome assembly GCF_905171765.1 of Bufo bufo. Lineage (NCBI taxonomy): Eukaryota > Metazoa > Chordata > Amphibia > Anura > Bufonidae > Bufo > Bufo bufo. The sequence continues at coordinate 454,908,228 of NC_053391.1, forward strand.
ATGGACGGGCAAAAAAATTGTCGCAGCGCGCTACACATTGGGGGGCAGTAAATGCAAGGTGTTCCTGTATAAAAGAAAATAAAAGTCTGCAAAATAAAAATGGGCCACTTGACTGGATTTGCCCACCAGGACTAAGGCTGCCAGCCCTCCCCTGTCATTTTTTAAATGTCTTTTTTTTAGGATGTTAGAAGGCTTAGAATTTTGGAAGCAATTCTTAAAAACTTAAGTCACTTTGTGGGGCTTACATAGCGGAAACTCCCCATAAATTACCCCATTGTAGAAACTACACTCCTCAAGTTACTCAAAACTGATTTTACAAACTGTTAACCCATTAGGTGTTCCACAAGAATTAAAGGGAAATTGAGAGATTACATTTTAAATTTTCACTTTTTTGGCAGATTTTCTATTTTAATCCATTTTTTTTTTCGACACACACATCAAGGATTAACGGACAAACAAAACTCAATATTTATTACCCTGATTCTGCAGTTAACAGAAAATCCCACATGTGGTCGTAAACTGATGTAAAGGCACACAGCAGGGCGCAGAAGAAAAGGAGCGCTGTATGGTTTTTGGAAGGCAGATTTTTCTGAACTGTTTTTTAGATGCCATGTCCCATTTGAAGTCCCCCTGATGCACCCTTACAGTAGAAGCTCCCAAAAAGTGACCCCATTTCGGAAACTAGGGGATAAGGTGCCAGTTTTATTGGCAAGGTAACCCAAAAAATTGCTATTTTGGCACAGTTTTTACTTTTTACAACATTCATCTAACAGGGTAGATCATGTGCTATTTTTATAGAGCAGGTTGTTATGATATGCAATGATATCAAATATGTCTACTTTATTTGTTTCAGTTTTACATTAAAAAAAAATTCTCAAAAAGGCTTTATTCTTTTTTTGTGTCTCCATTTTCTGAACGCCATATTTTTATTTATTTTTTTCTGCAGGGGCTTGTTTTTTGCAAGAAGAGTTGACGCTTTTATTGGTAGCATTTTTGGGTACATATGAATTTTGATCACTCATTATTACACTTTATGGGGCAAGGTGACCAAAAAAAAAAAAAAAAAGTTGTTTTAGCACAGTTTTTTTATTTATTTATTTTTACAGCGTTCACCTGAGGGGTTAGGTCATGTGACATTTTCATTGAGCAGATTGCGCGTTATGGACGTGGCAATACCCAATATGCCGGATCTGTCAAAACGCATGTAAACCGATGGCATTTGTCAGTATGACAAATGCATTGAAATGCCGGATCAGTCTCTCCTGTGTCATCCGGAAAAACAGATCCGACATTTATTTTTTCACATTTTTTGCGATCTGAGCATGCGCAGACCGCAATTCCGGATCCGTTTTGCCAGAACACTCGGGGCTGGATCCAGCATTAATGCATGTCAATGGAAAAAGAAAATGCCGGATACAGCATTCCGGCAAGTGTTCCGGAATTTTGGATGGAGATAAAACCGCAGCATGCTGCGCTATTATCTCAGTCCTGAAAAGTCAAAAAGACATCCTGAACGGATTGCTCTACATTCAGAATGTATTAGGATAAAACTGATCAGTTATTTTCCGCTATTGAGCCCCTAGGACGGAACTCAATGCCGGAAAAGAATAACGCTAGGGTCTTATTTTTTGCAGGATGAGGTGATTGATTGGTACTATTTTGGGGGGGGGGGGGGGGGGGGCATACGCCTTTTTGATCGCTTGGTGTTGCACTTTGTGATTTTAGGTGACAAAAATAAATAAATAGCACTTTTTTTTTTACGGTGTTCATCTGAGGGGTTAGGTCATGTGATATTTTTATAGAAACATAGAATGTGTCGGCAGATAAGAACCATTTGGCCCATCTAGTCTGCCCAATATATCTGAATACTATGGATAGCCCCTGGCCCTATCTTATATGAAGGATAGCCATATGCCTATCCCATGCACGCTTAAACCCCTTCACTGTATTTGCAGCTACCACTTCTGCAGGAAGGCTATTCCATGCATCCACTACTCTCTCAGTAAAGTAATACTTCCTTATATTACTTTTAAACCTTTGCCCCTCTAATTTAAAACTGTGTCCTCTTGTGGTAGTTTTTCTTCTTTTAAATATGCTCTCCTCCTTTACAGAGTTGATTCCCTTTATGTATTTAAAAGTTTCTATCATATCTCCTCTGTCTCTTCTTTCTTCCAAGCTATACATGTTAAGGTCCTTTAACCTTTCCTGGTAAGTTTTATCCTGCAATCCATGTACTAGTTTAGTAGCTCTTCTCTGAACTCTCTCTAGAGTATCTATATCCTTCTGGAGATATGGCCTCCAGTACTGCGCACAATACTCCAAGTGAGGTCTCACCAGTGTTCTGCACAGCGGCATAAGCACTTCACTCTTTCTACTGCTTATACCTCTCCCTATACATCCAAGCATTCTGCTGGCATTTCGTGCTGCTCTATTACATTGTCTTCCCACCTTTAAGTCTTCTGAAATAATTACTCCTAAATCCCTTTCCTCAGATACTGAGGTCAGGACTGTGTCAAATATTCTATATTCTGCCCTTGGGTTTTTACGCCCTAGGTGCATTATCTTGCACTTATCCACATTAAATTTCAGTTGCCAGAGTTCTGACCATTCTTCTAGTTTTCCTAAATCCTTTTCCATTTGGCGTTTCCCTCCAGGAACATCAACCCTGTTACATATCTTTGTGTCATCAGCAAAAAGACACCTTCCCATCGAGGCCTTTTGCAATATCACTTATGAAGATATTAAACAAAATTGGTCCCAGTACAGATCCCTGTGGAACCCCACTGGTAACATGACCTTGTTTTGAATGTTCTCCATTGACTACAACACTCTGTTGTCTGTCACTCAGCCACTGCCTAATCCACTCAACAATATGGGAGTCCATGCTCAATGACTGCAGTTTATTGATAAGTCTTCTATGTGGGACAGTGTCAAAAGCCTTACTAAAATCTAGATACGCGATGTCTACTGCACCTCCACCGTCTATTATTTTAGTCACCCAGTCAAAAAAATCTAAAAGATTTGTTTGACATGATCTCCCTGAAGTAAACCCATGTTGTTTTTCATCTTGCAATCCATGGGATTTTAGATGTTCCACAATCCTATCCTTTAATAGGGTTTCCATTAATTTGCCTACTATTGATGTCAGACTCACTGGTCTATAGTGTTGGTTGTTAGGGATGCAGCGATACCCAATATGTATACTTTTTCTTATTTATTTCACTTTAACAATAGCATTTTTGAAACAAAAAAAATTAAAAATAATGATGTTCTAACGTCTCCACGTTCTGAGGGGCTCATTTTAAAATGAGGTGACTTTTGGTACCATTTTGTGGGACGCCTTTTTGATCACTTGGCATTGCACTTTTTGTGATGTAAGGTGACAGAAATGGCTTTTACACAGATTTTTTTATTTTTTTTTTATGGTGTTTATCTATACTTTTTATTTTACACTTTGCGTCCCCAATAAGGTCATACAAGACCTCTGGGGGACATTTAACTTTTTTTTTATTTTTTTTTCCCCCACTATTGATTTCTCCTGTAACTGAGGCTGACATAGTAGCCCCAGTTACAGGGAAAATACAGCCCCCAGAGAGGCTGTACAACCTCAGTGCAGGGCTGAATGAGGTCTGTTGAAGACAGCTCCTGCACTCTCCCAGCCCTCGCGGTCACATGACTACTGGGCCGGGACAGGAAGTGCATAGCACTTGCTAATCTGTATACACAGTGCTCGTTGAGCGCCGTGTATACAGCGATCTAGAAGGCAGAGACACCTGGGAACTGTCCCTGCCTTCTCTCTGGGGTGCCCTGATATCACTGACAGCGGGCCCCCCGCTTGGCAGCTGCACGATTAGCATGCAGCTGCCATCTCTGAATGGACATTCCAGAACATCCATTTAGAGATAAACATCCACCCATAGGACGTTTATATCCTATGGGTGGATGTGAAGTGGTTAATAACCTGGGTTGTCCAATTTTTTATTTATATTTTTTTGTTCTTTGTATGTTTCTAACTAAGCAAATGTAAGGTAAGAGGTTTTCAATTCACTTCCTTCACATACAGGGACACTGTTCTCCAAGTTAGCTGAGCGTTTTATGACCTGTGATGTCCGTTTCTTTCCCTGCTATGATAACATTCCATGCAGAAGCCTGAGGAGCAGGAGGAGCAGCTCTGACTCTGCTCAGAACCTCACCGAGGGCTGTGCTGGTTGGAGGACCAACACAGTCAATAAGTACAAAAATAACTGAAAACTTTATTAGTAGATATCACAGATTAAAAAATATAGCAATGGCATACTTCTACAGAAGAAATTCGAAGGTATACTGGGCATATAGTGACAACTATCCACCACTATCCATGTCAGATATCCACCTGGGCTTAATATACCAAAAATTGGTGTAATAGCTATCTCTACATATAAAGAGAGTAAAGTGCAATAGTAAGGCAGAGAAGGCAATGGGGCACTATACTAGGTCAGTAAGGAGTAAAGCGTAACTATAAGGCCTCTTTCACACGGGCGTTGCGGGAAAATGTGCGGGTGCGTTACAGGAACACCCGCGAATTTTTCCGCGCGAGTGCAAAACATTGTAATGCGTTTTGCACTCGCGTTAGAAAAATCGCGCGTGTTTGGTACCCAAACCCGAACTTCTTCACAGAAGTTCGGGCTTGGGATCGGTGTTCTGTAAATAGTATTATTTTCCCTTCTAACATGGTTATAAGGGAAAATAATAGCATTATGGAATACAGAATGCATAGTAAAACATCGCTGGAGGTGTTAAAAAAAAATAAAAAAAAATTTAACTCACCTTAGTCCACTTGTTCGCGGCCCGGCATCTCCTTCTGGCTTCATCTGATCTCTGTGCAGCAACAGGACCTGTGGTGACATCATTCCGGTCATCACATGATCTTTTACCATGGTGATTCACCATGGTAAAAGATCATGTGACGTACCATGTGATGACCGGAGTGACGTCATCAAAGGTCCTTGAACTATAATTAATGCTCACCACAGGTCCTATTCAGTAAAGGGGACAGAAGGAGATGCTGACATCGCGATCAAGTGGATTAAGGCGAGTTAAATGATTTTTTTTTTTTTTTTTTTTAACCCCTCCAGCGCGGTTTTACTTTGCATTCTGTATTCAGAATGCTATTATTTTCCCTTATAACCCATGTTATAAGGGAAAATAATAATGATCGGGTCTCCATCCCGATCGTCTCCTAGCAACCATGCGTGAAAAATCGCACCGCATCCGCCCTTGCTTGCGATTTTCACGCAACCCCATTAATTTCTATGGGGCTTGCGTTACGTGAAACCATGCATGAAAATCACCGCTCATGTGAACAGCCCCATAGAAATGAATGGGTCAGGATTCCGTGCGGATGCAATGCGTTCACCTCCCGCAACACATCCGCGCAGAAAACTCGCTCGTGTGAAAGGGGCCTAAGGCCCCTTGCAGACAAGCGTGTCGGATTCAGTCTGGATGCATTGCGGGCGGGTTCAGGGAAACCCGCGAAAGTTTGCATGCAATTTGTCTGCGATGCGTTATACATTTTTTTCCCACGAGAGTGCAAAGCGTTTTAATGCGTTTTGCAAACGCATGATAAAAAAAACTGAATGTTGGTACCCAGACCAGAACCCAGACTTCTTCACTAAAGCTCGGGTTCGTTGTTCTGTACATTTTATTTTCCATTATAACATGGTTATAATTGAAAATAATAGCATTCTGTATTAAACAATGCTAAGTAAAATGTCCATTGAGGGTTAAAAATAAATAAACTCACCTCATCCACTTGATCACGCAGCCGTTATAGTCTTCTTACTTCTTGCAAGACCTGCAAAAGGACCTGCGCTGAGCTGCTGAATGAAGATGGAAGGTTCTTCTATCTTAATTCAGCAGGACCTGCGTGGAGGTCACTGTGCTCACCACGTGGTGAGCGCAAGGACGTCAGCGCAGGTCCTTTTGCAGGTCCTGCAAGAAGAAAGACGACGATAACGGCTACGCGATCAAGGGGATGAGGAGAGCAATTTTTGAATTTTTTTTTAACCCTCAACGGGCATTTTAATTAACATTCTGTATTAAACCATGTTATAACGGAAAATAATAAAGTAAATGGACTTTAATGGGGGGGGGGGGGGGTGGAGAGAAAAAATAAATAAATAAATCGCATTGCATCCGCACTTGCTTGCGGATGCAATACGATTTTTATGCAACCCCATTCACTTCTATGGGGCCTGCATTGCGTGAAAAACGCAGAATATAGAACATGCTGAGATTTTCACGCAAAACACAAGTGATGCGTGAAAAACATCGCTCATGTACACAGCCCCATTGAAGTGAATGGGTCATGATTCAATGCAGGTGCAATGCCTTCATGTCATGCGGAAAACTCGCCCTTGTGAAAGGGGCCTAAAAGTCAAGTGCAAACGAACAAATTGATCAGACAGTTCAAAATCTGGACAAAGCTTCAAAACTTATAAAACCAACTAGTCAGACATTGCAAAGTATAAACATAGCCCATAAGTATGCAAAAATAAAAGGTAAAATACTGACTAGTATAGCTCCAACCCCAGCGTACGTTTCGCCTCAAACTTCCTCAGGGGATGGCTACGTCTCCTGCACTGCCAATCTGGTGATCACGCTCCCTGCACTGCCTGATCTGCTGGCTGAGCTACCTACCCCGAGTCTCCCCTCCCACTGGATTCTTAAACAAAATTTAACACCTTCTACCATCAGCAGCACATACTCAGGGTTGGAGGCTCTGCCTCAGGTACTGAGCAGCTGCAGGGCTTACTCTTCTCCAGGCACTACGGAGATGCTGTGCACAGGATCTTCCCTCCCTCCTCACCCCTACAAAGACTGGAGGACTCCTCTCCTCTGTATTCTTCTGGGTCTGCAGAGCATTGCACAAGAGGTAGGGGGGAGATCCTGTATGCATCAGCAGTGTCGTGGTACTGTACAGCTGGAACTTGTACTCCCACACATACCACATGAGTATTCCACAATTAAGACTGCAGGCAGGGCAGCACTTACATTCACCCCCTTTGCAGAGAGGGGTGGGTGGGGTGCGTAAAGGGCAGACAGTCTTTGTTGACGCCCACAAATATTCATGAGGAAAACCTCAGAGATTGTTGTTACACGCCCCCACAGCTCTGTAATTGCATGTAAACAAAAGGGCCAGAAATGAACTTATGTATACATTGTTGACCATAAGATTTAGGGTGCATTCACACTACCGCACCTTGTTTTGCAGTCTGCAAGTTGCAGATCCGCAAAACATGGATGCCGTCCGTGTGCGTTCCGCAATTTGCGAAATGGAAGGGGCGGCCCATTATAGGAATGCCTATTCAGGTTGACGATTGTGGACAAGAATAGGATAGGCTCTATAATTTTTGCGGGCCCGTGGAACGTGCGGTGTGCTGTCCGCATCTTTTGCAGACATATTGAAATTAATGAGCGCGCACATTCCACAAAACAGTTGAATGGACGCGGACCCCTTCATACGGTCGTGTGAATGAGCCCTTACAGTGCTTTATTAATTATTTTTTTTATATAACTCAGTCAAACCTTAAAATAACCTATCCTGAGGTATAAGGCTCATGCACACAAAGCTGTGCCGGCCGGGTCCTGTGCAGCAAACCACAAATTGCGGTCCGCAATGCACGGGCACCAACCATAGAGCTACCGCATGCCGATGGGGACCAATTCACTCGAATGGGGTGCGCGATCCACATCCGACGGTCTGCACCAGAAAAAAAAAAAAAAAAAGTACTGTATTCACAACTTTTTTTTTTTTTTCCAGGTGCAGAGACATGGACAGAAACCCCACAGAAGCACTCCATAGTGCTTCTGTGGGGTTACACGCCTTTGTTCCGCACCGACCTTCCAGATTGCAGACTTGAATGGGTCCGCATCCATGATGCAGAGTGCACATGGCCGATGCAGGAGGCCTTAGTCATCAACAAAAATAAACAGTGGAAGCCCCACCACTTTAACATGAAAAATATTAAAGTCACATGCAGCATTTTTACACTATCCTTGCCACTTAGGAATTGTGGGGTCCATGGTCCACAGTTAATTTCTTAACATAAAAACACCTGAAAATAGGCATAGAAGTGGAGTGGAAATTACTGCAGTCAAGGGGTGAAGTAGATTCCTCCTGCAGCTCAAGGCCCATCAAAGACCTGCATTAAAAGCCAGTCTTTGATAAATGACCCCCATTATCTGAATCAGATAGATATAATCCTTGGACATGTTTTAAACAAGACAAAGAAATATATCAAGATAAGACTTTTTGAAGTTAAATGTGCTATAACTTTGAATTGGCATAAAGTTGCGCCAAATTTACCAAGTCAAATATTTTGGTGCATCTTTAAACCTTTTATCGGGAAAGGTTACTCCGCCACAAAAGAACACCCCCCCAGAGCAATTTTGTGACAGTTTTAAAAAAGGCTCAATGATAAATCTAACATGAAACTAAGGGCTCATGCAGACAAATGTAAGGGCCACAAATAACAGTCCAGTGAATGAGGAAGTTTCAGCAGCATGTGCATCTAGTTTCCATAAACCACAAAGAGTAAGGGTGCTGGCGCAGTGCAGTATTGACATGCATTCAGGATGCAGTTTTTTTTTTAAATTGTAGTTATGATTTCATTTTAGCTAGCTACAATAAAAAAAACTGCACCCTGAGAGCATGTCAGAACTGCACTGTGTGCCAGCACCCTTACAGAAATTTTCTTAATTGATATCTTACAAATGATAAACATGATAAAACACCATAAAAAAAAACAACCAAAAACACAGGCCACAACGATCTTGCAGCTTTTATTACAATTGAAGGTCTATCTTAAGCACCACCAAAAAAATATAAAACACACAACAATGAGAAGTTCATTATATTCTCCTTTTGATTTCAAGCAAGCGCCTGACTTGCCACTGAAATCACGACTAAAACTAGACCGAATGGTGCCTTTACAAGTGCAGAAAAAAACCTGCATCATAAAATAGTTCTAAGGGCTCCTGCACACAAGCGTGATCGGCCTGGGAAACACTGTTCATTCGTTGGCCACATCTCGCAGACAGACCGCAGCTCCCAGATCTGAACTGACTACATCATAATAACCTATGATGTGGTCAACTTGTATCCGATCATGGGGTAATTGCAGTGCACTCACATGACTATGATACAGTCAGGTCAGGGAAGCCTAGGACTGTCTGGAAGATGTGGCCAAACAGTATTTCCAGGGTTGATCATGGTCACGTGTCCTAAAAATCTGTACATGTGTGCTCTGCTGGGAAAAGTATAATGGCTCACATTTACTAATTCTGTAGATGGCATAAGTGTAGATGGGCTGCCTGGACCTGCCCCAGCTTTATACTAAATATTGGTTGGCTTACCGAGACGGATTTTTATGCCAGAATTATGGAACAATTCTGCTGAATCTTAGCCCCCCCTTCCAGTGATGCACTGCCCCTTTCTTCTATCAGGGATGCTCAACCTGCGGCCCTCCAGCTGTTGTAAAACTACAACTCCCACCATGCCCTGCTGTAGGCTGTCCAGGCATGCTGGGAGTTGTAGTTTTGGAACAGCTGGAGGGCTGCAGATTGGGCATCCCTGTTTAAAACCACCCCTTTTCTGCTAAATCTTACACCCTTGTTAAACATGTCAGAAAAAAAAAAGTGTAGAAACCATAGAGGCAACAAATTGTTTAACTTTAGATAGATTTTGGAGCAGACACTTAGTAAATTTGCACATTTTCTAAAGCTAAATTTTTTTTCACAGGTTTCAATGGGGAATCATAATCCGGAATAAAATCTGCATCAAAATCTGAAATAAATACCGTACCCAAATTCACATTAGCCTAAAAGTACATATATGTGGATTTCAGTGCGCATTTTTTCTGCCATGTGTGATGACACCCTAAGGGCTCTTTCACACGAGCGGATCCCGTGCGTGAAATTCGCTGTGTGAAAGAGAGCCAAGCCCCCGCTCCGGACAGCATAGACACGGAGCATTAACATGATTGATAACGCTCGTAGCCTCTTATCTTTTTACTACAAAATCGCAGTGAGATAAAGTTGTCACCGTGATTTTGTAGCAAAAAGGTCAGAGCGGCACGGAGCGTTATCAATCATGTTAATGCTCAGTGTCTCTGCTGTCCGGAGCGGGGCTTGGCTGTCTTTCATGCAGCAGATTACCAGCACGGGATCCACTCGTGTGAAAGAGCCCTAAGGGTTCAGCTACACTGATCTCAGAGTAGTATAGCGAGTGCAGGAATCAATGGAGTCACACTGACTCAAATGTGTGCCGCAACTTCAGAATTGCAAAATATCCAACTTTGGGCTCTGGGCTAACGATCACAGCAAACGTGCAAATTGCGTTGCAACCCTATTGATTTCTACGCTAGCACCGCGATCCTTGGGAGCAACAGCTGTCTTGCAACCAAGATCACAGTGTAGCTGAACCCTTTTGGTGGCTGCAGAAGGTCTTTATGTGTAGAAAATCTGCAACAAAACCGCAATAAATATAATATAATATATCAAATCTAAAACTATATCATGTTTTTGGTGTGTTGCATTTTCGGGAAGTTTTTATGTGGTTTTTGGTGAGATGCTGCCAGTTTCAAAATCCGCACAGGAGGTAAATTTCCACACCTAATAAAAGAAAAAGCTAAGCGTACAGGAGATTTGTCTAATCTCATACACTTTGCTGGTACTGTGTTATGCCTCATTCACACATCAGTGTTCGTTCAGTGATTTCCATCAGTGATTTTGAGAAAACAAAACAGGTGCGGCTCTAAACACAGAACAGGTACAGATCTTTCCCTTATACCTCATTTCTGTGGAGGCTCCAATCCTGGTTTTGACAGTCACTGATGAAAATCCCTGACCAAACACTGATGTGTGAATGAGGCTTTACGCTGCAGTTTTTCCGCACAACACAAAAAAACACACATAATCCATGTCGTGTGCAGGTAGCTTTAGGCTTATTTCACACAAGCAAGCTTTCCATCCGGCTGCGATGCGTGAAGCAAACGCATAGCATCTGTACTGAATCCTGAGTGGGGATGAGCGAACTTGTGTTTTCAAGTTCGGTGTCTAAGAATTCCGCTACCATGAACCATAACTTATCGCCCGTGGTAGCGGAATCCATAACGGAATGCTTAGATTACCCGAACCATGTACGCCGAACTTGAAAACAGAAGTTTGCTCATCACTAATCCTGACCCATTCTTTTCAGTGGGTCTCTGCACAGGACTATAATTTTTCACACATCATTTCTGCGCCCATAGAAGTAAACGTGGCTTTCGTGAAATACGGAAGACATCCAGATGAAACGGGTTTTTCACTGATGGTCGATAAGAGATGTAGTTTGTTATTCTTCATGTGTGTGAAAAACGCATCCAATCTGGACAGAAAAAAATGCAGACACTGAGCGCAATCGCAGACAAAGCCGATTGAACTTGCGTCAAAACCATCAGGTTTTTCCCTGAACAAATCCTACCACAATCCGTATCGCTTGTGTGAAAGAGGCCTTAGGTGTAGTGTTCAGCGAACTTCTGTTTTCAAGTTCTGCGTACATGGTTCGGGGGATCTAAGAATTCCTTTATGGATTCCGCTACCACAAACCATAACTTATTGTCCGTGGTAAAGTAATCTATAACAGACATCTTAACCCGAACCTTGTATGCCAAACTTGAAAGTTTGCTCAACACTAATGCCCCTTTCACACGAGCGAGTTTTCAGCGCGGGTGCAATGCGTGACGTGAACGCATAGCACCTGCACTGAATCCCTGACCCATTCATTTCAATGGGGCTGTGAACATGAGCGTTGTTTTTCACGCATCAGTTCTGCGTTGCGTGAAAATCGCAGCATGTTCTATATTCTGCGTTTTTCACGCAGCCCTGGCTCCATAGAAGTGAATGGGGGTGCGTGAAAAACGCATTGCATCCGCAAGCAACTGCGGGTGCGATGCGTTTTTCACTGATGGTTGCTAAGAAATGTTGTTTGTAAACCTTCAGTTTTTTTATCACGCGCGTGAAAAACGCATTGCACCCGCGCTGAAAAAACTGAACGACTGAAAGCAATTGCAGACAAAACTGACTGAACTTGATTGCAAAATAGTGCGAGTTTCACTGAACGCACCCTGAACGCATCCGGACCTAATCCGTCACGCTCGTGTGAAAGAGGCCTAAGACCTCATGCACATGACCGCATGTATATTGCGGCACGCAAAAAACAGATCCCATGTGTGCAGTCCGTATTTTGCGGAACGGAACAGCTGGCCCCTAATAGAACAGTACCATCCTTGTCCATAATAGGACATGTTCTATTCTTTTGCGCAACGGACATACGGAAATGGAATAAGGACTTGTACGTGTTCCATTCTGTACATTGGGCACCGCATCCTTCCGTTCCGCAAAAAGATAGAACCGCATATGTGGTGCGCAATATGTTAATGGAACACATATGTTCATGTTAACAAGCCCTAACTGTCATTTTATTTTTTTGCGGACCTATTGAAATGAATGGTTCCATATAAAAAGTACGCAAAAAAATATAAATGGAACGGACATGGAAAGAAAACACGTTCGTGTCCACGAGGCCTAATAGTCACATAAAGGGGATAAGGTGTGGCTCACAACTCATCAAACTCGCATAAGAATAAATTACGTGGTTTTCAGCTTTCTGTGCAGTTGAAAACATTTATTTAAAGGCTAAATAGATACAAATACATTGAAATCTGCATTCTTTTCCAGTGTGGTCTTAACACAGCATCTGAATACGCCCTAATGGGGTTTGCAGTTCCAGCCTAACTGCACAACTATTGCCACTAGGGATGAGCGAATCGACGTGAAAGATGAACCATCCGAAGTCAATTCGCAATAAACTGCGTTTCAATACTGTACGGAGCAGCACACATGTCCAAACATATCACACATTACTAAATTTGATTTTAATCGGATTATTGATCCTACCTCAAAGTCCATTTCCGCAAGTTCCACTGCTTATTAAGCTGTATACTGGCCAGGTATGAAGCTACCTGGCTAAATCCCAGCAAAATTCACCTGGAAAAAAAAAGTCACTTGTCCAAATATAATCCTGTGTTAAGTGCAAAAAACCAATTGGTAGCTTGTTTGCTGAACGGAAACCAGTGCCACAGGCCCCATGACTAAACCAGCCCCATCTGTAGCTGCTGCACAGACCCAACTCCCCACCGAGCCCAACAGCTTTGACTTGCAGAATCACCTGTGACCCACTTATCCAATATTGCTACAATTGGCTACCAGTCACACATGGCTCTGTGTAATTTGCATGCACTGGGGTATATTCACACATAGCCACTGAAATCACATGGGAAAATCCCATTCCATTTGATGGCTGGGGTTGCATTACAGTAAATGAGGCAATATGGACAAAAGTAAGTGCCTTGTATTACCTTTATCCACATGATAAATGCAATTTGCTGAAATGAGACAACCCCTTTAAACCTTTCTATCCCAGAGATTTTTTTTGTTTTTGCATTTTTTTTCATTTTGCGCTCCCTGCCTTCCCAGAGCCATAACTTTTTTATTTTTCCGTTCACATAGCTGTATGAGGGCTTGTATTTTGGGGGACAAGTTGTACTTTCTAACAAATTCTGCCAGTTTTATGCGTGTTTTATTTATAATCTGGGATGACCGAACTTGTGTTTTCAAGTTTGGCATACAAGGTTCGGGTTCCGGTTATCTAAGAATTCCGTTATGGATTCCGCTACCACTTAAGCAGAATCGATAACGGAATTCTTAGATGACCCCAGCCTGGACCTTGTACGCCGAACTTAAAAACACAGCGCAGATCTTTTTTTGTGGACTACAAAATACATACTGTCGTGTGCATGAGCTCTTAGGGCTTGTTTACACCACCGTTGCCCCTTCGTGCCCGTGCTGTGGACCGCAAAATGCGGTCCGCAATGCACGGGCACCGGCCATGGGGCTGCCACATGGGGACAAATGGGATCCGCAATCCGTCCATAGAGCAAGTTCTATCTTTTTGTGGTGCGGAGGCACGGAACGGAACCCACGGAAGCACTCCATAGTGGTTCTGTTCTGTGCTTGCGTTCCGTTCCACACCGCATCTCCGGATTTGCGGACATGGCCGGTGCCCCGTGTATTGCGGACCCACAGTATGCAGTCCGCAATATGACAACAGATGGGCAACAGCTGTGTGAATGAGCCCTTATGGGGCATTTACATGGGATGTTCTCTGATCACACGGTCAAAACCATATAAACAGTAGCAAAATCACCCTCAGTTTTTTACAGGTTGTTGAGATTTTGCAATGCAGTTTTTGGCTGTACGGCTTGAAGCTCATGCTTTTAATGCGGCTAACCCTTATAAGCCATGAGTTTTAAAATCATGAAAACTCAGTTGATACATGCATGGGTTTTCCACAGTTTCGGCTGAGTTCACAACACTTTTGCCATTCGTTTAACGTATAACATAATAAAAAAAAGGCTACAAAAGCATACGGAAACAAAAATAAAAAAGCTACAAAAGCATAGCACATTACACTTTTCCATACTGCAGAGTCCAGTAAAAATTTTTTTAGATGTTAATGCATGAGTTTTTTCACCATGGAACTCTATGGTGAGGGATGCTACTGTATCACATCCATCAGAGGCATCCGTTTAACGTATACGTTTTTTGCATATGTTAAATGTAAGACAAAATACATGATGTAAACCCAGCCTTTGATGCAGTTTCACACTGCAGGTCCATTGTACATACACCTTTAGGGCTCATGCACACGACCATATGTATTTTGCGGTCTGCAAAAAATACGGATGACGTCCGTGTGCATTCTGTATTTTGTGGAACGGAACAGCTGGCCCCTAATAGAACAGTCCTATCCTTGTCTGTAATGCGGACAATAATAGGACATGTTCTATTATTTTGCAGAACGGACATACGAAAGCGGAATGCACACTGATTAACTTAAGGTTTTTTTGCGGACCCATTGAAATGAATAGTCCTGCATGTAGTCCGCCAAAAAAAAAACTGAAAGAAAATACATTTTTGTGCATGAGCCCTTAGGGTATGTTCAGTCTGAGTTTTTTTGGGTACGGGTTTCAGAGCAGGCTTGGTGCCAAAAACCGGGCTGAAATCGCCCACTGTTTAGGAGGAGACAGCGGCACAGTATATGTGGCGGAGGATATTTGCTGCGTGGTTTACCGGACCATGGCATGAATTTAAAGGTCCATTACTTGGTACGGTTACCCCGCAGATCCCGTAGCAAAGTCGTAGCATGAGCCTTCTTATGGCTTAGCTCCATTGAATGGAGCTAAACCAAGAGCAGGTCTGCACCATAGAAAATAAAAACCCACAGCAAAAACTGCTGCATTTTTTTTCCGTGGGATACTGTACTGATAGTGGCTGATTTAGTCGCAAATAAAATTCCTTCTGCGAACCCCAGGGGTATTCCACTTTTAATTACTACATTTATTTATTTATTTAGAGAATAGGATGCTGAACATTTTTATGATATACAGTCAGGTCCATAAATATTGGGACATCAACACAATTCTAACATTTTTGGCTCTATACACCACCACAATGGATTTGAAATGAAACAAACTAGCTGTGCTTTAACTGCAGACTGTCAGCTTTAGTTTGAGGGTATTTACATCCAAATCAGGTGAACGGTGTAGGAATTACAACAGTTTGCATATGTTCCTCCCACTTGTTAAGGGACCAAAAGTAATGGGACAATTGGGATCTCGGCTGTTCCATGGCCAGGTGTGTGTTATTCCCTCATTATCCCAATTACAATGAGCAGATAAAAGGTCCAGAGTTCATTTCAAGTGTGCTATTTGCATTTGGAATCTGTTGCTGTCAACTCTCAAGATGAGATCCAAAGAGCTGTCACTATCAGTGAAGCAAGCCATCATAGTAGAAGGTCAATTGAGGGTTAAAAAAAATAAAAAATGAACTCGCCTCCTCCTCTTGATCGCGTAGTTGCCGATCTCTTCTTACTTCTTTAATCATGAGCTGCCTGCTAAAGGACCTGTGGTGACGTCACATCACATGGTCCAATCACATGGTACATCACCGGTTGTTTACTAGGCCTCAGTGAGACGCTAGTTCCTTCACCAGGGAAGGAACAGGTGGTCTCTGCCCTGTCATTATCTTTAGGGCATCTGAGGGTCACCAGGGTTTTCTAGGTTCCCGTGTATGGGTATCTCTGCCATCGAGAGGTGCCCATACGGATAGGAGTTAGGGCCAGGAGCAGGGTTTTATAGGTGGTGACCATTTTTCTTCTCTAGCGGTGAGACTTAGTAGTGTCTTTCCCCTTCCTTCTTGATTGTCTTTTGGTGTTCTCCCCTACTACATCCGTGACAGTAATACGATAACAAGTCAGGTCAATACCAAGAAGTCACGTCAGAGTCAAAATCATCAGGCAGAAGCAGAGTCAAATCCTGGGGTCAGAGATCCAGCTTGCAATGTACAAAAAGTATGGCTAGTGAGGCTATCTCAGGAGATAACACCAATCACAGGCAACCTGTGGCCAGCAGGTTGCCTGTTTAAATACTGTAGGCAGCACTTCCTGGTCACATGGTGTGCCTGCCTGTCTCCCTGCAACCAGACACCAGCAGCGCTGTGGCAAAGATCTTATGCAAATAAGCCAGAAGTGGAGCTGCAGGACCACCAGGAAGATTGGGGCACCTTTTAGCAATAAGGTCCAATCATTTTACTCTTGACACGCAATGGATATAATTAAAGAGTAACTAAACTTTTGGACAACTTTCTTTAAAAACATTCCAAATGCCCTAAAAAAAATATTATGTAATATACATTAATGTATTTTTTTCATTTTTACATGTCTTATTAAAGAAATAGGCACTCAAATTTTCAGTATATTCATATATCACTGCTTCCAGTACAGTGGAATATGTATACTGCTGACAAGTCAGCAATGTACAAATATACTGTATCTAACCCATGATATGCACCAAGGACATGGTGTGCCTATTTCTTTAATAAAACAGTAAAATATATTAATAGAGTATATTAGGCTAAGTTCACATAAGCGATGTATTGAGCTGCACACTGCCAGATCCCCTTTGACTGACTACAATGGGGTACAACAGGGATTCGAACGCTTTCTGGTCAGGCAGATCTCCATCGTATCCCATTGAAGTCAATGGGCCTGGAAAGCGATCAAATCCCTGCCTGCTCCAATTGTATTCAATGGCGAACTAGCGGTATGTAGCCCTATCCAGCTATTCCAGATACAGTGAACTCTGGCTGTCTGTTCCTCTGCCGGAGTTCGCAACACATATGTGAACTTATACTTAGGCTACATGCACACGACCATATGTGTTTTGCAGTCTGCAAATTGCGGATCCGCAAAAAAAAAAACGGATTACATCCGTATGCCATCCCTTTTTTTGGGGCGGATCCATTGTAAAAATGCCTAAAACGGACAAGAATAGGACATGTTCTATTTTTTTTTTGCGGGGCTACGAAACGGACATACTGATGCGGACAGCACACAGTGTGCTGTCAGCATTTTTTGTGGACCCATTGAAATCAATGGATCTGCATCCTAGCCGCAAAAAAAATGGAACGGACACGGAAACAAACAATGTTCGTGTGCATGTAGCCTTACACAGATTTTTTTTAGGGTATTTTTAAGATTTTTTAAGAAAGTTAACAAAAAGTTTAGTTACTATTTAAAGCTCAATTTATCAATTAATTATTTAATGAGATGAAAGAAATGTAATAGACTATCGTGAAATGTGACCACCAAACATTATTTCTATAGCTTATTTCAAAAACATTACTGCTATAAACAAAGGCACCCTATGGCAATATAATCCAAATCAGTCAAAACTACAACCAGTAACTAATTAAATTAGGCCTCCTGCACACGACCGTTGTGTGCATCCGCGTCCGTGGTTCCGTTTTCCATTTTTTTTCGCGGACCCATTGACTTTCAAGTAGGCAAGTAGTATCAAGAAACTGCCTATACATAGCCTTTTTTGAGTTACATAGTGCATAGATCATAGTATCACAGTGAACACTTTAAAGGGAGTCTGTCACCTTATTTTCACCGATATAACTAACAACACTGCTCCATAGAAGATTGCAGGCACATTCCAAGCATACTTGTGTGTACTTTGTGTCTTTATTCCATGTCCAGGAAAAGTACTTTTATTCTGCTGAAAAACAGCTCCCAAGTGCCCAGCTGAAAGTAAAAGTAAAAACAGCTTTCACTCCTGACTGGATTTCTAACTGCTATATCTTCTGATATAGTGGATATAATGCGGTGGTTCTGGTATAGTTTGAAAGGTTGGAATGCCCATATTTCTAGCTGGTACTAATCCTAAGATATGAGCAGCTAAAGGTACTTTCACACTAGCGGTTTTGTTTTCCAGTATTGAGTTCCGTCACAGGAGCTCAATACCAGAAAAAACTGATCAGTTTTATCGTAATGCATTCTGAATGGAGAGCATTCTGTTCAGGATGCATCAGTTCAGTCCCTCTTACGTTTATTGGATGGAGAAAATACCGCAGCATGCTGCAGTTTTCTCTCCGGCCAAAAATACTGATCACTTGCCGGAATGCCAAGTGTATTAGTGCCGGATTCGGCAAAACGGATCTGGTTTTCCGGTCTGCTCATGCGCAGACCTTTAAAAATGCCCAAAAAATTATTATACCGGATCCATTTTTCTGGATGACACCGGAGAGACAGATCCGGTATTTCAATGCATTTGTCAGACAGATCCGCATCCGGATCCGTCTGACAAATGCCATTAGTTTGCCGATGGATTGCCGGATTTCCGGCGACGGAACTGCCTGCTGGAATCCTCTGCTGCAAGTGTGAAAGTACCCTAAAGCAGCCCTCCCCTCTTCAGTATGGTTTGCTTTGGGCACTTGGAGCAGCAGAGCTGGGCACTTGGGAGCTGTTTTCCAGCAGAATAAAAGGCAAAAAGTGCATACATGTATGCCTGGAATGTGTTTGCGATCTTCTGTGGGGCAGAGCTCTTAGTTATATTATATTATATAAAAGAGGTGACAGGCTCCCTTTAACCACTTTAGTAATTAATCAAAACTTTAATCCTTTAGTTTTGAACCTGGTATAAACCCTTTAGCAGTGAACCAGTGGGTCACTCCAATAGGAAAACAAGAACGAAATGCAAACCAAAGATGGCTATGTCACATTGACTATACCGAGCATCCTATGCAGATGTGAACATTGCTTTACCATTTCAAATTGGAGCTGGGTAATAAATACAAATAGATTTAATGTCAATAGGTTGTATTGTAATTTGTACAACATGGTCCATAGAAACTAGCAGGTTAATCAGGTATTTTATTTCGCAAGAATACCAACCCCTTCCAGTCTATGCTAATTTATTGATAATGAAAAACCTGTTTGGTACAAATAGCCTGTCTGCCTATGACTGAATCCTGTTGAAGAGTGTATTAGTGAGCCATTTCTTTTCCTCTAATGAATGCAGTAAAGCAGCTTGTTCTAACTGCCACAGAAGAGAAAAAATTACATTTCATATAAAATTCATTTAAATGATGAGATGATTATATTAAAACATTATGGCCTTGTTCTAAAAAGTGCCGAATTGATTAAAATTCCTCTCTGAGAGTAGATAATGAATGTATGATTGAAAAAGCTCTCACTTTTATTCTTCCTCTATCAGCACACAAAGGGAAAAATAAATGAAAATTGCACATTGGATATTTTTTTT
Organism: Bufo bufo; assembly: GCF_905171765.1. Taxonomy (NCBI): domain Eukaryota; kingdom Metazoa; phylum Chordata; class Amphibia; order Anura; family Bufonidae; genus Bufo; species Bufo bufo. The sequence continues at coordinate 454,927,976 of NC_053391.1, forward strand.
CATGCTTACTATGAAATTACAATGAAAGATGTTTCACCCGTCCATTATAGTACAAAAATGTATTTGACATCAGGTCAATATGATTGTTTTATCTGTAGTTTATAACAAAAAAATGCACACTTCTAAAGACTATTGGTTCCCATTACTGTGTATAAAATAGGATGCTGCCATATTTTAACGGCACGAATATGGGATAGTTATTAACATTTCTGTTTAAAGTCATGGGTTTGGTAAAATTTTCATCTAAAGTAATGGTAGAAGGTAGAGGAATTTATAGGAATATAAAATATTCTAGTCACAGGTATAGGGATGCCTCCATGCACTTACAGATTTACTCAAATATACATATACTGAAATGTACAGAAATTACATACTTGTAGAAACACATAGCAGCTTACGTACTAGCTCAAACATACAAGTAAATGTATTGTACATAATAAATGTACATACATATACACTCAAACAGCATGAAATCAGAGACTTCAGAGAGGGAAGGTTACGGAGAAACCCCTGAGCGGAGAATTCATAAAGAGCAGAATCTGTTGTGAGATCTTTGGAGATTGGGACAGGAGTCAAGGACAAGACAGCGACAGCCCATTCTGAGCCTTTTGTCAACAGTCCTGTCAGATTTGATAGAAAAAATGGCACCGCATAAAAGGTATTATGACGGTCAATCAAATCAAAAAGTTCAAGAATTCCTTTAGATACTAGTTCCTTTTGGAATTCTGATTGCCAGATTTTAAGTCACAAAAGGATTTTTTCCCCTAAAATGTGTTTATTGATGAGAACCTCAATGGGGTTTTTGCCTTCCTCTGGATCAACACATTTGGATCGTAGGTTGGAGACAGAGACAGATGGAAAGATGTAACTTTTTATCAATGCTGAGCAGAGATAATTAGCATATATTTGGGTTTCTGGCAAAGATATTCAAATTTGCTTTCCTTTCAAAAGGAAAAGAAATCTAAACCTCTCTGATGCCAGCAGATTTTGGAAGGAAGACTGGTTTTCACATCTGTCTTCCAAATGAGCGTGACATTGTTTCCCTTACTTTTAGAAGAAGGAATTATTCTGTCACGGACGTTCCCGCGGCAGGTGTCAGGAGATCGGTGAGACTGGCAACACGTGGTTTGATCTGACATGCTTTCCGTTTGGATCAAATGACGTCTTTGTTGTTTCTGGTGCTTGCCACACCTTCTTTCCCCAGGTGTGGCTATTGGGGTCATTTAACCTTCTCTATTTATAGTTGCCTCTCCGACAATGCTGTGCGGTTTATAGCTTCTGTTTGGACCTTTTGGATAGAATGTGGTTGGATCTCGGCTGAGTTCCTGGTGCTTCCATTGATCCTTTGAAGTTAAGTCTATCCTTTCCCTTATGTATTTTGTTTGGGTTCTGTTGTTCAAATACTTTTATTAGCAAGAGCCAAAATAATCACTTTACATTAAGGATAACCCGAACACAAATCGGGACCATATACAATATCAGCATACAAGTAGGTGGTCACAATAAATGTAAGCAAGTACCATGTAGACATGAATATGAGCAAAGAGATAACATATGATCCCAACATCAGAATAAAGGAATCTCAAAGACCCAATTACGGGAAAGAGGTATCAAGAGCTCCCACATAAGATACACAACAAATTTAGACAAACAAGACAGGACCACAGGGGGGAAGGAGGAAAGGAGAAGGGGGGGGGGGAAACCCTGATCAGACAAGTCGAGGTAGGCAGGACTATGTAAAATATATCTTGTTAAGGCGTGCCGAATACATGTGGGTTAAGATCCAATGGGATGTGCAATCTCCCTAGGGACTGGCGACCCCCCTGTTCAACCACGTGATAAAATCAGGAGAACCCTTAAATAGGATCCAAGGGGTCCAGGTTTTCAAGAACTTATTAGTATTGCCCATGTCCTCCGCCCAGAGTTCCTCCATTCTATATATTTTTTTAAAGGTGGTGAGCCAGTCCCCAGGGAGAGGGGCGCGCGTGGACTTCCAAAATCTAGGGATAACCAGACGTGCAGCCTGAACAAAGAATCTCAGATTTGTTTGGGTTCTGTGTCTTGCATTTCCCTATTGTTTGTATTAGGCCTGAAGGAGACTCCTGTGTGTCCTTCCTTTTGGAGGAACAGGTAGTCTCATCCCTGCCTTTAGTACCAGGGTCCTATAGGGCTTGATAGTGTAACTGAATGCCTGGCACCCTGACTGGGTACCTCCGTTGATGGATGCTACTAGTGCTTCCCGAGGGCTTCAAGCACTCCACTTGACACCGTAACCACCACAGACCCCACAAACCACCACAGCTTGGTTGGGGTCTCGCTGTCCTCCACCCACGCTGGACCCAAGACCGGGCTTCAGCTTCTAGTGGGTGATACTCTCCTAAATCCAGAGAGCAGGAACCAGGAACAAGCTCTTACAAGAGCTTATACTCAGGGAAGTATTGTGATATAGCAATCCCCAAGAGTGTAGTTATACCATCCCCCAAACATGAGCCAAGACTTCATGAAGGGGTAAAGCAGGTCTGTTTAATGAGCACAAAGGTATTTCTTATATACAGTTTTCCCCACAAGGTTACCACCCATGTGGACCTTGAGGAGCACAGGACACAAAGTCACAACAGCCAATCAACACAGTAATGTACAGTTAGACACTCCCAGCTAATGTACACAACCCCCCCTCTGCCTGTGATAAAATTAACAAAATACAATGAGCATTGTCTGTGACGCAATCAACAAATACAATGGGCATTGTCTGTGACGCAATTAACAAATACAATGGGCATTGCCTGTGACACAATTACCATAGATACATAGATACATAGAATGTGTCGGCAGATAAGAACCATTTGGCCCATCCAGTCTGCCCAATATACTAAATACTATGGATAGCCCCTGGCCCTATCTTATATGAAGGATGGCCTTATGCCTATCCCATGCATGCTTAAACTCCTCCACTGTATTTGCAGCTACCACTTCTGCAGGAAGGCTATTCCATGCATCCACTACTCTCTCAGTAAAGTAATACTTCCTGATATTACTTTTAAACCTTTGCCCCTCTAATTTAAAACTATGTCCTCTTGTAGCAGTTTTTCTTCTTTTAAATATTCTCTCCTCTTTTACCTTGTTGATTCCCTTTATGTATTTAAAAGTTTCTATCATATCCCCTCTGTCTCGTCTTTCTTCCAAGCTATACATGTTAAGGTCCTTTAATCTTTCCTGGTAAGTTTTATCCTGCAATCCATGTACCAGTTTAGTAGCTCTTCTCTGAACTCTCTCCAAAGTATCAATATCCTTCTGGAGATATGGTCTCCAGTACTGAGCACAATACTCCAAATGAGGTCTCACTAGTGCTCTGTAGAGCGGCATGAGCACCTCCCTCTTTCTACTGGTAATTCCTCTCCCTATACACCCAAGCATTCTGCTAGGATTTCCTGCTGCTCTATGACATTGTCTGCCTACCTTTAAGTCTTCTAAAATAATGACCCCTAAATCCCTTTCCTCAGATACTGAGGTTAGGACTGTATCACTGATTTTATATTCTGCTCTTGGGTTTTTACGTCCCAGGTGCATTATCTTGCACTTATCAACATTAAATTTTAGTTGCCATATTTTTGACCATTCCTCTAGTTTTCCTAAGTCCTTTTCCATTTGGTGTATCCCTCCAGGAACATCAACTCTTAACTTAATCACAATTAACTTAATCACTCACAGGCAGAAAACAAATTTTTCCCAAAACACAGAAAACACCCCAAAGCACCACATATCCCCATAAATTATACATCCATGGATTGCTCTGATCTGGGCGAACAGCATATCCAAAAATCACCCAGATCCGAGCAGGGGTTTCCGAATTCCATGGAAGTCACATTTGACCGACCGCAAGCATGGCTTTCCTGCCCAAAACAGTTCCACAGATTTAGGCTGTGAAGCCAATCTGCCTTCTCCTTCAAAGTTAGTATATGGGCCATAATCCTGAGGCAAGAGGCTGGCAAACATGCCCCCCAAAACCCAGTGGCGAGGTTATTTTCGCCACAGATAGGATTCTAGGTATTCCTGCGCATGAACTCACCTACCTTTGGGGTCTGTTCATACTGGTAGTCAGTCAGGATTTTGGTTAAGGTTTTCACTAGGAGGTGTCCATCTTCCTTCCCTAGTTCTCAGGCCTGATTCCCCCCCCCCCCCTCCCCTCCTATGCTCGGTGTGGTGTTTCCCTCCCACACTGAAGCGAGACAGATTCTCTTTCTCATATTCCAGATACAGTTGCAAGAAAAAGTATGTGAACCCTTTGGAATGATATGGAATTCTGCACAAATTGGTCATAAAATGTGATCTGATCTTCATCTAAGTCACAACAATAGACAATCACTGTCTGCTTAAACTAATAACACACAAAGAATTAAATGTTACCATGTTTTTATTGAACACACCATGTATACATTCGCACTGCAGGTGGAAAAAGTATGTGAACCCTTCGATTTAATAACTGGTTGAACCTCCTTTGGCAGCAATAACTTCAACCAAACGTTTCCTGTAGTTGCAGATCAGACGTGCACAACGGTCAGGAGTAATTCTTGACCATTCCTCTTTACAGAACTGTTTCAGTCCAGCAATATTCTTGGGATGTCTGGTGTGAATCTCTTTCTTGAGGTCATGCCACAGCATCTCCATCGGGTTGAGGTCAGGACTCTGACTGGGCCACTCCAGAAGGCGTATTTTCTTCTGTTTAAGCCATTCTGTTGTTGATTTACTTCTATGCTTTGGGTCGTTGCCCTGTTGCAACACCCATCTTCTGTTGAGCTTCAGCTGGTGGACAGATGGCCTTAAGTTCTCCTGCAAAATGTCTTGATAAACTTGGGAATTCATTTTTCCTTTGATGATAGCAATCCGTCCAGTCCCTGACGCAGAAAAGCAGCCCCAAACCATGATGCCCCCACCACCATACTTCACAGTTGGGATGAGGTTTTGATGGTGGTGTCCTGTGCCTCTTTCTCCACACATAGTGTTGTGTGTTTCTTCCAAACAACTCAACTTTGGTTTCATCTGTCCACAGAATATTTTGCCAGTACTGCTGTGGAACATCCAGGGGCTCTTGTGCAAACTGTAAACGTGCAGCAATGTTTTTTTGGACAGCAGTGGCTTCCTCTGTGGTATCCTCCCATGAAATCCATTCTTGTTTAGTGTTTTACGTATCGTAGATTCGCTAACAGGGATGTTAGCATATGTCAGAGACTTTTGTAAGTCTTTAGCTGACACTCTAGGGTTCTTCTTCACCTCATTGAGCAGTCTGCGCTGTGCTCTTGCAGTCATCTTTACAGGATGGCCACTCCTAGGGAGAGTAGCAGCAGTGCTGAACTTTCTCCATTTATAGACAATTTGTCTTACCGTGGACTGATGAACAGTAAGGCTTTTCGAGATACTTTTATAACCCTTTCCAGCTTTATGCAAGTCAACAATTCTTAATCGTAGGTCTTCTGAGAGCTCTTTTGTGCGAGGCATCATTCACATCAGGCAAGGCTTCTTGTGAAAAGCAATCCCAGAACTGGTGTGTGTTTTTTATAGGGCAGGGCAGCTGTAACCAACACCTCCAATCTCATCTCATTGATTGGATTCCAGTTGGCTGACACCTCACTCCAATTAGCTCTAGGAAATGTCATTAGTATAGGGGTTCACATACTTTTTACACCTTCACTGTGAATGTTTGCATGGTGTGTTAAATAAAAACATGGTAACATTTAATTCTTTGTGTGTTATTAGTTTAAGCAGACTGTGATTGTCTATTGTTGTGACTTAGATGAAGATCAGATCACATTTTATGACCAATTTGTTCAGAAATCCATATCATTCCAAAGGGTTCACATACTTTTTCTTGCAACTGTACATTAGTCTGAAATCTTAAATATAATTATCCATTGATAACTGTCTGATTGCTGGGAGCCCCAATGCTTTGACTACCACCAATCAATAGAATGGAGATCCGGAATAGTCTGTTCCTCCTCACTGTGGTTGGGTTGAGCATAAATGTCCACTGTGGGACCATGCCTCTAAATATGGAAATACAACCAACAAAGGGAAATATCTAGAAAATGTGCAGTATGGGAGCCTTTTTTGTTTGTGGGATGAGTTGCATTTTTAAAGGTCACTTTTTGGGGGACATCTAATGTATTGCATAACCTTTTTTTCTGTAAGGGGGGAGCATGGGGTAAAAGAGCAAACTCTCTCTCTCTCTCTCTCTCTCTCTCTCTCTCTAATCACTAAGATGATGCACTGACTATGTCGTCTACTCTAAAGCGTTAAAATGCTGGGAGCCGAGTATGCGGAACCATTCACTTCAATGGGGCCACAAAAAAATCTGAAATGACTGTCTGCATTCCGGTTCCGTATGCCCATTCCGCAAAAAAATAGATCTTGTCGTATTGTCCGCATTATGGGCAAGGATAGGACGATTCTGAAAAATATGTAATGCACACGGATGTCAACCATATTTTTTGCGGACCGCAAAATACATACGGTCGTGTGTATGAGCCCTAAAGCTGAGTGCCAGCTGTATAATACAGCCAGCAATTCATAAGTGATAGTGCAGACACAGCTCCTGAGCCTGCACCATCACAGGATGTTTGTTTATCTATTATGACACTGGGTGGGAAGGGATTTCTTGCTTTCCATGATATACTGTATAGGCAAAACTTTATATATCTCCTTCTTTTTCTGTTCTATTTTGTGGCCCCTTTGGCTTGTTAATAATAGCTTTTAAGGGGATACATACCATACAGGTAGCCCATGTGACAGCTTTTGGGACCACTAGACAAAAAGGGGCTAAGGTTTCATCCCCTTTGCAATTGAGTGTGAGAACCTGTAAATCACTCTGTTCCCCATAGGCACTGCAATGTTAGCAAACAAGGTACAGTAGGGGGGAAATTGTCCTAATGGTCTTGGGAAGGGTGAACATGTACAAGGTCTTTGCTTTGCATTATCCAACAACAGAAGTTTATCATTTAACCCCTTAAGGACTCAGCCCTATTTCACCTTAAGGACTTGGCCATTTTTTGCAAATCTGACCAGTGTCACTTTAAGTGCTGATAACGTTAAAACGCTTTGACTTATCCAGTCCATTCTGAGATTATTTTTTCGTCACATATTGTACTTCATGACACTGGTAAAATGAAGTAAAAAAAATTGATTTTTATTTATAAAAAAATACCAAATTTACCCCAAATTTGTAAAGAATTGCAAATTTCCAAGTTTCAATTTCTCTACTTCTATAATACATAGTAATACCTCTAAAAATAGTTATTACTTTACATCCCCCATGTGTCTACTTCATGTTTAGATCATTTTGGGAATGATATTTTATTTTTTGGGGATGTTACAAGGCTTAGAAGTTTAGAAGCAAATCTTGAAATTTTTCAGAAATTTTCAAAAACCCAATTTTTAGGGACCAGTTCAGGTCTGAAGTCACTTTGCGAGGCTTACATAATAGAAACCACCCAAAAATGACCCCATTATATAAACTTCACCCCTCAAGGTATTCAAAACTGATTTTACAAACTTTGGTAACCCTTCAGGTGTTCCACAAGAGTTAATGGCAAATGGTGATAAAATTTCAGAATTTAGATCTTTTGGCAAATTTTCCATTTTAATCCATTTTTTCCAGTAACAAAGCAAGGGTTAACAGCCAAACAAAATCTATATTTATTGCCCCAATTCTGTAGTTTGCAGAAACACCCCATATGTGGCCGTAAACTACTGTACGGGCACACAGTAGGGTGTCGAGGGAAAGGTGCGCCGTATGGTTTTTAGAAGGCAGATTTTGCTGGACTGTTTTTTTTTACACCATGTCCCATTTGAAGCCCCCCTGATGCACCCCTAGAGTAGAAACTCCATAGAAGTGACCCAATCTAAGAAACTACACCCCTCAAGGTATTCAAAACTGATTTTACTAACTTTGTTAACCCTTTAGGTGTTGCACAAGATTTAATGGAAAATAGAGATACAATTTCAAAATTTTACTTTTTGGGAAGATTTTCCATTTTAATATTTTTTTTTCCAGTTACAAAGCAAGGGTTAACAGCCAAACAAAACTCATTATTTATGGCCCTGATTCTGTAGTTTACAGAAACACCCCATATGTGGTCGTAAACTGCTGTACGGGCACACGGCAGGGCGCAGAAGGAAAGGAATGCCATACGGTTTTTGGAAGGCAGATTTTGCTGGACTGTTTTTTTTAACACCATGTCCCATTTGAAGCCCCCCTGATGCACCCCTAGAGTAGAAATTCCAAAAAAGTGACCCCATTTTAGAAACTACGGGATAGGGTGGCAGTTTTGTTGGTACTAGTTTAGGGTACATATGATTTTTGTTTGCTCTATATTACACTTTTTGTGAGGCAAGGTAACAAGAAATAGCTTTTTTGGCACTGTTTTTTTTTTTTTTGTTATTTACAACATTCATCTGACAGGTTAGATCATGTGGTATTTTTATAGAGCAGGTTGGCACGGACGCGGCGATACCTAATATGTATACTTTATTTTTATTTATGTAAGTTTTACACAATGATTTCATTTTTGAAACAAAAAAAATCATGTTTTAGTGTTTCCATAGTCTAAGAGCCATAGTTTTTTCAGTTTTTGGGCGATTATCTTGGGTAGGGATTTTTGCGGGATTAGATGACGGTTTGATTGGTACTATTTTGGCGTACATGCAACTTTTTTGATCACTTTTATTACCTTTTTTGGGAAGTAAGGTGGGCAAAATTAAAATTTTCTCTTTTTTTTTTATGGCGTTCACCGTGCGGGGAAAGTAACATGACCGTTTTATAGATCAGGTCGTTACAGACGCGGCGATACCTAATATGTGTAGTGTATTTTATTTTTTTCATTTTTATTCAGTGATAAATGTGTTTTTTTTAATCTTTACTTTTTTCACTTTTTTATTTTACAATTTTTTGACCCAGACCCACTTGGTTCTTGAATATCCAGTGGGTCTGATGTCTGTATAATAGAGTACTAATATGGTTCAAATAGCCTTAGGCTACAAAACTCCTGTTTCTGGTCTGATAAAACGTAACGTTTATTTCAATCAATAAAACTAATACAGAACAGGAGAAAAAGAAAAGAAAAAACACTTAATTTTCAAATTTAAAGGTGCTATGATGATGCTCGCAGCAGTAAATCGGGATATGATTCCCATAGATCCGTCCTAAATTGCTTTGGGAATTTCCCTCTTATCGCTACTTGAGGTATAACTGCTGCCACATGCAATATCCAAGGGTAACCTCATGTATATCACTTGGAATGATTCGCTGTTAGTGCTACTAACGGTGCAGCTACTACCGCTATTGTGCCCAAGTGTAGTGAGTCTGCAGTTCTCACCACTCAGACAAAACATCTATCACACATCTATTTTAAAAGATCAAACTAGAGCCCCCCCTATAATACAGTACAGTACACTATATAGTCTACTATACTGTATTTTACTTACACTTTGTCTGAACAGATCTATGCCTTTAGCACAGATCTGTTCAGCACCATGGACAGCAGGATGCCTGAGAAGGCGTCCTGTTGCCATGGGAACCTTCCCCGTCTGCTCAGTTGTGGCCACAACTTCGCAGATGGGGAAGGGTAAGGAGGGGGGCTCCCTACCTCTGTGACCCCATCCTGTCTGGGGGCTGCAAAGGCACAACAGCCCCCCGATGGGAGAGGGAGCTCCCTGACCCTGACAGTTAACCTTTTCCATACAGCGGTCCGTACGGACCGCGGTATGGAAAGGGTTAAACGGCTGACATCTGCACAGATGTCAGCCATTTATACCAGAGTGTCAGCAATGTGCTGACACTCTGGTATAAAGACTGGCCACCAACAAATTTTCAAGAGGAGGCGGGCGGGGGATCGCGATCCCGCCTGCTGCCGCACTGCCCGCCTCCCGCACCGCTCGCACCGTCCACAACCCCCCCCCCTGCACCACATTTTGGGCATTTTAAAGTTTCTGATCCCCGCGGTCCCTGACAGTCAGAAACTGCAGAAAGCGCAGCAAACCGCAGGTCTGAATTGACCTGCGATTTGTGGCGATCGCCTATACGGGGGGGTCACATGACCCCCCCTGGTGTTGTGACAGGATGCCGGCTGAATGATTTCAGCCGCCATTCTGTTCGGATTAACCCCCGCGGCGCCGCAATCGCGATTTAAACTTAAGACGTACCGGTACGCCCTGAGTCCTTAAGGATTCGGGAAATAGGGCGTACCGGTACACCCGAAGTCCTTAAGGGGTTAAATATATTCCCTGATTATTGGATTTATCAGGATAAAAAATATGGTGTGTAGCTAGAAAGGAGGGAAGAAATGCAAATGAGCTCTTAACCAGCTTTGCCTCTAATGTCACCAGATGTAAGGAAGCTATCCTATAAGTCAATATTCAGCTCTTACAATAAGCCTTGAGACATGACTTGGCTATTAAATAAGCCAGCACCTCATCTGCAGACAGCTGTTTCGGGGTGATTGCCCCTCATCAGTGCAGAGCAGAGAGTACTGGCTTAACTGGGTAGGAGGCCTTTGTCCGAGCAAGGGGAAACTATCTCTCCTTAGGGAGAGAGCACCTTAATCAGTGTGAGGAGACTTATAGGCCATACATGCTCCTCTGGAATTCTGGGAGGGAAGAAATGCAAATGAGCTTTCTCCCTAAGGAGAGTTAGTTCCCCCCTTGCTAGAAAGGAGAAAACTCATGGGTTGTGTATGATATTGCCAGTTACAGTAGGTCCTTTTAAAGAGGTTGTCATACTTAAGCAAATGGCATTTATCATGTAGAGAAAGTAAATACAAGACGCCTTCTAATGTATTGTGATTGTCCATAATGCTTCCTTTACGAGCTTGATTCATTTTTCCATCACATTATACACTACTCGTTTCCATGGTTATGACCACCCTGCCGGCCAATTCGCACTCTCTCGGTCCCGGCCACCAGAGAGGCTGGCGCTTTTTCCTATAATGTGCAAGCATGGTCACCCCTGCCGGATTACAGGGTGGTCGTAACCCCTGTATACAAGCCGTGTATAATGTGATGGGAAAATGAAGCCAGCAAAGGAAGCAATATGGATAATAACACTACATTAGTAAGTGCCTTGTATTAACTATGTCTACATGATAAATGCCATTTGCTGAAGTGGAACAACTCCGTGTGTGAGTGTGATCCTCCGCTCCGGACTTGCAGGAGCGCACGGCGTTATCATGATTTATAATGCTATGTGTCTCTGCATGGCCTTTTTTCCACAGAATTATAGTGACATAAAGCTGTCAGTATGATTCTGTAGAAATAAGGTCAAGCAGAGACACATAGCATTATAAATGATGATAATGCCGTGCGCTCCTGCAAGTCCAGAGATCACACTCACACATGGAGTGTGATTCCATCAATGGACTCGCTCTTGTGAAACAGCCCTAACAATATGCCTTCAAAGCTCCACTGTATCATCAATCATATTTTTTCAAGTTTTGTTGCTCCAAGGGAAGTAATAAAAGGCAGCATTGACGTAAATGGTGGTGGCCAGAATGCCTGGCAGAGATTGTTTTATCAGATGACAAGCTTAAGACGAAAGCATGAAAGCTAGCAAGAGAATAACTTAGTAAATGAAAAGGATTTATCCTACAAACTCTAGGCCTGGAGTCTGTATTAAAGGGGTATTGCAATCTTATAAATTGTTGCTACATACCTAGGCTATGCCATTGTTTTATGATTGTGGAGTTCCAACTTTTGGGACCCCTACCAATCCTGAGAATGAAGAGAATACATATAACTGCTTACTGTTTTTCCCTGCACAAATGTACGTTTAATTCTCAGAATGGGATATGCCATCACCTTACAAGATAGGTTTTAAACCTTATTGGTAACCCATTAAACAACTTATCAAAGAGGAGAACTAGATATAATGCACCATTATTTAGCATTATGCCTTTGCACTGGACAAGCTATAGATGTAGCACAATCTGATTTTGTCAATGCAACTGTATTGTCATTATTTTTCCGATGGGTTTCCGATGGGTTCTCAGAGCTCATACAGATAACATTGGTCAACCGATCTTTTTTCAAAACGACATGTGTATTAGTACACATATTAGTACACATATTAGTACATATATTAGTACATATATTAGTATCGCTGCCAACACATAAAATAATATTGTAACAAATTTGCAGAAAAGGAATGTGTATGACAACATTTTCAACAAGTTTGGGCCTGTTCGGGAATAGGGTCCTATTCTCAGTTGTTTTGTTGGTTTTTTTGCACATGCGTTTTTGAAAGTCTATGAATAGTTTGTTTTCTAATTTTGCTATTTTTTTGGTTAATAACAGATCGTTGAACTAATTTTAATTTATTTTTTATTTTTATGTCCCTTTCCATAACAGGCCTTTTGATATATGGGTTATGGGAGCTAGAAGCTGCAGTGTGGCTTATTTTTTATATATATATATATTTTTTTTTTTTACTCTAAGTTCTCCTGTAGCCCTTTAGAAAGGTTGTACACGCTGTATAACCTCAATTCAGAGCTGATCTGAGTGTGCTAAGACTCAGCAGCTCTCGCAGACTCCTGCCCCCAATGATCACCTGGATGCTCGAACTTGAGCAGGAAGCATAATTGCTTCATTTAACCTTGTGTATAGAACATTAGGTTAGGCAGGGACAGTGAAAAAACATCCCTACCTTCTCTATGGGGAGTCCCGCAGCTGCACAATCAGCATGCAGCTGCAATCTTTGCACAGACATTTTAAAATGTCCATGCAAAGATGTATGCCAGCTGCCCAGATGTATATTGTCAAAAGGTGGTCGGCATGGGGTTAAAGCATACCTGTCTTTGCAAATTTATTCATGGTCAATAGTACAAGCAAAACAAGAAGCGTATCTTATGTAGTATCTTATCAAAGCAAAATGTCCCTTTTGCTACTTTCAAGCTCCTCTTCTGCTTTACTCCTTCAACTCAATAGACTTCTCAAATTCATTTTCCGTGAAGATGAGTTAGCAGCTCACTGAAGAATCAGATTACATCTGCAACCCACAAAAGCTTATCTCACCCCACTGCTGGATTCACAGCAAAACTGCAGAGTACTGCTGTATAATGTCCTCCATTATTGCTGTGGCTAAAGAATGTGTGCTACAGAGAGATAGAAATATTTTCCTTTGCGAGCTGTCTATGGGAGACATCATAGCAACTAACCTCAACCCATCAGTTCTAGGAAAAATGGAGCATACAGAGGGGTAATGGGTGAAAAATGCAGATTAAATTTCATATAGTAGCCAGATACTGCAGCATATTTACTAAAGAGCAGTGTATAAAACGCCAGCCCTAATAAAAAGTCAACCAGAGTAAGATTAAGCAAATATATTAGAAATACAAGAGCAATAGAAAAGTGTAAAAAGTTGCAGATTTTAGCAGTTTGGTAAACACACACACAAAAGCTTATTCTGAAAAGTCATCTGAAACGACAGTTACAGATCAAATCCATTAAAAACTAATGGTTATGGTCACCATGAGACCCAATACATTACAGTATCCTTGACTTTCAATAAGCACCTACAATCCTTACTATTCATTAACATCCATGGGGGGAATTTATTAAGATGCCAGTCTTAATAAAAAATCATACTGGCATACAATCTGGAAGAATTATTAAGAGGCACATGCTCCTTGACAATTGTCAAATATCCTGGGAAAGTCCATGTTTTAGAAAATAAAATCTATGCTAGCAAGGAGCTGGTGTAGATATCAGGGTTTTTTTTTCCCAAAGTGGTAAGGGTGCCAGAAAAGATGCAAATGTTGGTGTGGAAATGGTTTTCAACAAAATTTTAAACTTTTCTACACTAGTTCCTGGCGTGCAATAATTATACATTCAAGATGTGTATCAGTAACACTGTTTTTAGCACAATGTTATGCTCTCAGTCCAGACCTACTTTGAACTTTTTCCTTACATGTTCCTTGAAATCTAAAGGGTATTCTTCTGTCAAATATTTGTGACATGTCCACAAGATAGATGTGGGTTTCACCTCTGAGACCTGAACCTTTCTATGAACGAATACCCATCCTATAAATCAGAAGATTTTTGAAACAAGTCAGTTAATTCAACTCATCTCTGTTGACTGACTTCATTTTATTCGAACAGCATGTTCCCATTTAGCTAGGATTTTACTATAATTAGTATGTGCAATACCACTGAGGTGTCTCTGATTTCTAAGAATCATCTTGTTCATTTTAATTAAGATATTCCCTTCAGATATTTAATATAAATACATATATTTAACAATTTTACCTAAGCAACATAATTGAAGATATGATTATTTAATGTTCTCTTACTCTGCTTGCTGCTCTCATTCATTGATGCCAGATAACTAAAATGTAAAATATTAATGTCCATCTTCAATCATTTCTTTTTCTTAAAAAACTTTCCATTTCTGTGTTAATTATCTATTCATAAGCCGGCACGCTTGTAATGATTAGTAATTGGTAATGATGGAAACAGGGACGTACACAGATATCATAAGGCCTAATTGCAAAACTTAGTATGGGCCCTCCTGCCCCACCCAGTATCCCAGTACAAATAGGACAATCCCAGATTTATGATGAATTTTCAATTATTTTTTTTTTATTAAGCACAAGAAATTTTAAATTTTCAGAAATTGCAGTAAAAAAAAGTTGCCCTCCACCTCACCCACTTTATCTAACTTCTATGCCGGAAAAAGTGGAATAGGTGCTTCATAAACATGGCGCTCATATTTCTCAATGTATTTACAACAGAAAAATAATTGATAAATGTTTCCTTCCTATTAAAAAGCTGGCTATCTACAGCTACCACTAGAGGGAGCTCAGTGCGTAGGAATTCATACAGTTATCATTTATTAGAATGGAAGCTAAAATGATCACTTTTCATTGAGCTCCCCCTAGTGGTGGCTGCATGAAAATTTAGTGTTTTCTTTTAGGGAAAAGGAAGAGTTCAGCGCCCATGCACTGATAATTATGACTGCATTACGTTGTGATCACAGGTTGGTAGATATACACTGTGATAGGCCTGTTGTCTTTTTAAAATACATCTCAGCATTCCCCATAGTCTCATAGCATCACACAAAATGCTCGTCGAGGGGGCACGCCATCTCCACTCACTAGATGGTATGTAGTTACGGTACATATAGCAATACGATTCATCATTGCCCATATCTCTTTATATTTTGTTGTTAGTCACTATGATGGTCACATTTAGGGGGCTTTTTGTTACATTGCCCTCATGTTGCGATACTAGGACTCATTATTACAGAAGTACCGTTTTTTCCCCACAGTGGTCCTGTTTACATACTGCATTATCTAAAGATCTAGGGATAAGGTACAATATTGGTATATCAGTATTTTTGGTCTATAAAGTTAATTTGAGTATTGAAGATGGTGCTATATTTTGGGTTCAGCTAGTATAATCATGATATGTAATTTATTGGATTATTATAATAAATGATGATTTTAAATGGGAACAGAGTTGTACTCAGTTATTTTGTTGGATTAATATTAATGTTTTTGTAGTTCCGTAAGGTCATGTTGTCACTCTATAGTGGATATAATCAAGTATTGTTCTTTCTCTGCTATGAAAAATGTGCTACCTCACACATAGTATAATCCATTGATGGCTTTCTAGCACCCTGTGCTCAATTTAGACAAGATCTAACACAGTAGATAATCATGCTTTATGTCTATGGTTCATCCAATGGATGGTTAACTATTCTAGGTAATACATTAGAGAAGGGGTTGCGGTTCTGCAAAAAGCTGCCAATCTTTAACCCCTCATGGCCACTAACACCACTTATTCTATGCACTGTACAATAAGCAGTTGTCAAATGAGAGTTTAACTTCTGCTGTGATGGATCAGAGGGATTGTGAACCCTTGTTTTGTAATGAAATGGGTTAAATACACAGAAATAATCCTTATATAACACATGGATTTTATCACATACTAGTCCCACAGTGTTTTTTATACTCTGTGTACAAATTTAGTCATAAAGGAGTTGTGCAGTGCAAACATATTGATGACCTACTGTATTCTCAGGACAGGTTATCAATCTCATATCGGCGGGGTTCAACTCCCAGCCCGGGTTGCCAACTGTCCAGAAATTTCTGGACAGTCCGTGATTTTTTTGAGGCTGGTGGTACTTGAGTAGACAATTTTGGCAGCAATTATCATCATTTTACAGCTCACAGTAAATGGTGGTACTGAGTTATCATCAGTATATTGAGCTATAGACATGGATTACTTATAATTTTTATAATTCATTATGGTTTTCCAATGTGTCTGTAAAACAAATCATGGCTGTACATAATTTTGCGATAAATTCTGGTTGGCAACCCTGCTCCCAGCACCCCCATCGATCAGCTGTTTGAAGAGTAGTGGAGCTGCTGAGAGTGCTTCCTCTTCAAAATTATCTGCGTGTCATCTTGCTTGTAGAGGCAGTGCAGCGTAATTACAAGTGCTCTTCCCATCCAAATGAAAGTATTGTAATTATGCCTTCTCTATAAGTGAGATGACAAGCAGGTAATTTTGAAGCAGAAGAAGTACTCGCACAAGAGTCGCCACCTCTTCAAACAGCTGATTGGCGGAGTGCTGGGAATCAGACCCCTGCCCATCTACTATTGATTACCTATTCTAAGGACAGGTTATTGATATCTTTGCCCTTTGAAACTTGAAGTAAACCTAAATCTATATTTATTATCCTTATTTTACTTCTCAATTTTTTGCAATAAATTGAACCAAATTTCTCAAAGTTCAGATTCACACAATTTTTTTAGATGAAAGAGAGAGAGAGAGAGCAAATCATCTTAATTTGGCTAGCATTCTTTTCTGTTTTGGAGGAAAAGCTAATTTGAATATCTTTCCCAGAAAGCATTAGATATGCCAGTTAGCTTGCTTGACAGTATCTAAGGCCAGAAGACTTATGATATTCTATTTGCATATACTCTTTCTAGAAACCAAGAATAGTGTCGCCTGGCATACAATACTCATGCTTATTTTTGAGCTCTTCCTAATAATAAAGAGCCCCCCGAAGGGTACCCCACAAGGCCAGTTAAGACACGTTTCTCTTGAGACATTTTGGTTATTTTGTCCTTCTAGAAAGAGAACTAGCTTGCATGTTTCATTGAGAGAGGTGTAACTTTTGTGGGATTTTCTAGTTCTCTTGTCTCACTTTCAGTTGAATGTTACTTTGGAGGTGTCTCTCTGGTTCATCGGAAGTTAATCTGAAAATGGTAACATGGAATTGCTTATTCTTAGGCCTCTTGCACACGAACCTTGTGTGCCCGTATTGCGGCCCGCATCACTTGAATGGGTCCGCAAACACAGAGATGCGGAACGGAAGCATGGATCGGAACCCCACAGAAGCATTACGGAGTGCTTCCATGGTGTTTCTATCCGTGCCTCCGCACCGCAAAAGAATAGAACTTGTATGATTTTTTTTTTTTTGTGGTGCGGACGGATCACGGACCCATTCAAGTTGAATAGGTCTCGATCCGTCCCGGGCCGCCGCACTGACATCGCCCGTGCATTGGGACCGCAAATTGAAGTCCCCAATGCACGGAACAGATGCACAATGTTTGTAGGCAAGAGGCCTTAAAGGGATTGTCTGCTTTTGCTATACTGATGGTTTATCCTCAGGTGAATAGGAAGGAGCCATCCCATTAAAATGAATTGTGACAGTGGTGCTATAATTACACCTGCTCACTGCTGCGTGCCTTATGTAGCAAAGCTAGGAAAACAGTCTACTGGATCTCCTTACAGCGATGTGAACGGGGCCTAAATGTGCCCCATCATTTTTTTTATTCTTTCATCAACAGGGCCATATGAGGTCTTATTTTCTGAGGGATGTGTTGTATTTTTCAATGGCACCTTTTTGGTGCACATATGTCTTATTGATAAACTTTGATAAAATGTTTCTGGGGGGAAGAACAGCAGTTCGATCATTCACCATATGCATATATCATGTTAACTTTATTCAGTGGCTCAGTCTTATTATGGAAATAGCAGATAATTATCATGTTTTATGCCCTACTACTTTGCACACAAAAAAAACTCCACAGAAAATAATTTGTTTTTGTGTTACTATATTTTTCCTTCGACAAAGCTGTGTGATGCCTTGTTTTTTGTTGTCAAATTCATTAGTACCATTTTGGGGTTCAGCCCATTTTTAGATTGCTATACCAGGATGAACAAAACCAGTAAATCTACCATTTAAAAGTGTTCACCAAGTGTGTTTAAATAATTTAATAGCTCTGGGAATCACAGATGTAAAAATACAAATTATGCATACTATTTAAAATGTTTACTAAGGATAATAGTGTTTTAATTATTTTCAAACATTTTATGATATTTGTTTTACATGTTTTAGTTCCACTAGGAGATGTGTCAGACAAACACAGTTGGGGTCGCTATCAACCATGAAGTTTAAGAGGTTAAATAGCCATTACAGTAGGCCAGTCCAGCTGTCAAGCACCAATGGGCTCCTGCAGCGAATGCAACTTCTAAACCTATTTGATTACCATGACGTAACTGTATGCCACGGTGCACAAGCTACCTTGATATACATTTGTCAAGGTGCAGGAGGGGGTTTAACACGTAAACACAAAATGACATATTGGTACATTGTGTACGTTAAGGGGTTGTATGAAGAGCACTCACAAGCCTGCAGGAATCTTATCAGTTGTATGACAGCCTGGGGCCTTGTGTAGGTTCCCAGGTCTGTCAAAGTGAGCCTCTTGCAAAGCTGTGGCAGCCTATAAAAATTCCATAGACTTTTTTTTTATAGTATTCTATTGAAGTCTATTGTACAAGCAGAAGAATTAATATTATTATCCCCTAAGAGGACTAAAATGTATAGTAAAATAAATGTTTTTTTTATTTATTCAAATTACCGGTCTCCCCATTACATATAAAAATATAAACATTGCAGTGTCAGAAATTGCTATAAAAATATGTATCCTGCATGGTGAAAACTGTAACAGAAGAAAAAAATGAAATTTTTTGGTCACATTGTCCCCCCCCAAAAAAATTATCAAAAGTAATCAAAATGTCATATGTACCCCAAAATGGTAGCTCTTTTTTACATAAATATTAGAAAGTTATGGGTGTCAGAATATGGTGATGTAAAGAATATTTATATTTTTTTCATTCTTTAATTAAAAAAACTACATAAATTTGGTATCACCGTAATCATACTGACGCCCAGAATAAGGTTGTCATGTCATTTTTAGCACATGGCAAACACAGTATTGACAGAGCCCAAAAAAAAAAACTTTCTTAAATTTGCCTGGTCTTACAGTTTTTAAGGAATATTAACCTCTTAAATACCTGACAGAGGTCTGTTTTTCAATTAATGACCAGGTATTTACTATTTTTTTTTTAATGTATTTCCATTGTTGTATTCCAAGAGTCATAACTTTTTTTATTTCAATGTGTCTGTATGAGGGCTTTTTTTTTGCAGGACAAGTTTAATTTTTCAATGTCACCATTTTGAGGTGCTCAATATATTTATTAAATCTATTTGAGGAGGGAATGCAAAAGACACTAGCGTTTCAGCCATTGTTCTTTGTATTTTTTTAATGTTTATAATATGTTAACTTTGTTCTATGAGTTGGTACAAATGCCGTGATACCAAATATGCATAGTATTTTTGGTGTTTTACTACTTTTCAACAATAAAACGCTTTTTTATGGGAAAATGTAATTATTCTGTAGTTGTATTTCGAAGCCCAACTTTTTTATTTTTCCGTTGGCGCACCCATATGTGAGTTTGTTTTGTTGATGTTTGCTGTCACATATCCAAGAACTGAAAAATGCACCCAGTCCAAAGCATAACGATAAACTTCTTACTAGGTTTTAAAAATGGTTACTTTTTAGTGTCCACAGTATCTATGAAGTGGCAAAACAAACACTGTATACAGTATGATGCTGCAGTTATGTTTTCATATTTCTTATATACCTTTGATCTAGCAAATGTATGTTAACAAACAGTATGTGAGATTAGGCTCACAGGTGCAGACTATACGAGTATTGTTCGTAGTCTGTTACCACGGAGAAACTGGAACCTGCAAAAAAATCACTCACCTAGTGTTTTGCAGTCCGCAAATTGTGGATCTGAAAACACGGATGCCCATTATAGAGATGCCTATTCTTGTTTGCAAAACGGACAAGAATAGGATATGTTCTATCTTTTTTGAGGGGCCATGGAACGGAGTATCTTTAGCGCCCCCATTGAAATGAATGGGTCTGTACCCGTTCATACAGCCCTAAAGCTCTTTTTTCTCTTTTTTTTTTTTTCTTTTTTTTTTTTGTTTTGTTTTGCTATATTTTTAAGGGGTTATCCACTTTAATCAAAAATCATTATATTTTATATCATAGGGGAGGCTGTAAATCACTGACAGGACGACCTCCTTGACTTCAAAGCCCAGAAGGAGGAGGAATTTAAATGAATGAAATGCAGGTTATAGTCTTTTCCCACAAAATTCTATATCAATCTGCTCATCTCCCCCTGCTCAATAACATGCTGCCTGCAGCTCAAAAACAGTGTTCAATGTGACAGGTTCCCTTAAGGTTTTCTTGTACAGTGTGTACAAGAAAACAGTAAATTTCAGATAGCAGAATATTAAGAAACAAGACTATACTGGCCATAACTGAAGGATCTGGCACAGAACATTAACCCATATCCAGGAAATTCCAATTTAACCATGGATGATTTTGTTTGTGTTTTCATTAAAATTGATTTAATGGCTTTAATGGTCAAAGTAGCCTTTTTAGAGAATAAAACCTGAAATGATTAATTTCATGCTTCTAAGTTCATAATGTCATTGACCTACTATGCCGTGATCCTTAGCAAAGACCATTCATAATTCTGTGAAAATTACTTATTAGTGCTATTAAGGAAATAAAATGGTATGCAGTCAGCAAAGTAACAGGAAGGAATTTAGAGGACGTGGATACAAACAGTGCAAATGTTCTCAATCTAATTGATGTTTAGTAGCCACAGTCGTGAAGCATAGAAGGAATGAAAGGGGTTGTCAGAGATTTTTATATTGATGGGCTTTCATCAGGATTAGTAGGTCATCATTATCGGATCTGTGGGGATCTGACTGTATGATGACATCATTGCACTCCAGCGAGTGCTGCGGTCTCTTCCTACTTCAAGTGAACGGACCTGAGCTGCAATACCAAGCATAGTCACAATACAATGTACGGCGCTATGCTTGGTAAGCTATGAGGAGGCCCGCAGCCTCTTCAAAGTCAGACCCCCACCATTCAGATGTTGATGACTTATCTTGAGGATAGACTATCAATATCAAAATCTTGGTAAACCCCTTTAATGCAGACATTTTTAGTTGTATGTCTCAATGGACCATCCCTGATTGCCACTGCAAAACAATACTGCCAGAGAAAAGAAGAGTAGCAGTTGACTGTAGTAAGCAATCAGATTCCAGATCTCTTTTTTAAAAAGAAAGATGCAATCTGACTCAGTATTATGGGAAACATATAGACAATATGGGTTATTAGATAATTATAGTGCAATTAGGAAGAGGGGTGATACCCTAAGGCTACATGCGCACGACAGTGAAAAATGGCCGTGTGACGGCTGTCTAAGTTAAGGCCGTCACACGGCCATTTTTAGCACCAGTGAAAGTCTATGGGGCTATTCACATGGCAGTTCTTTTAACGGCCAGTGAATAGCGTCCGTCCAAAAATAGGACATGTCGTGTTTTCACGGCCGGACGGACCCTATTGAAATCAATGGGGCCGTTTTTAACGGCCGATTGACAGGAGTGCACCCGTCTAACGGTCGTTAAAAACGGGTACACAGGCCATTTAGGGGTTAAAAAAAACTCCCCAAATCCACTTGCTGGCGGCAGTCTCTTCTCTCTTCATTGAGCAGGACCTGCCGAAGGACCTGCGATCTGCGTGTTAACATAACCACGTGGGAGTGCGGTGACGTCATTGCGCACCTTCGGCAGTTCCCATTCTGTGAAGAGAGAAGAGACTGCTGCAGCGCGAGCAAGTGAATAAGGTGAGGGTTTGCTGTTTTTTTTGGGCTGCGGGACACTATTTGCGCATTATATAAACCATGGGGGACTTTATAAAGCTGGGGGCCTTAAAAACAAAAATAACATTATGGGGGACATTTTTTAAGATGGGGCCCTACATTGGGGGCATTATGGTTAAAAAAAATGATATACACAGTGGGGCACATTTATTTAGCTGGGGGCCTACATGGGGGCATTATAAAAGCTGGGGACACTATAAAAAATTATAAACACTGTGGGGGACATTTATTTAGCTGGGGGCCTAGATGGGGGCATTAATAAAGCTGGGGGCAGCAAAAAAACAAATAAATTCCTACAGTATGGGGGCCATTATTTTAGCTGGGGGCCTACCGTCCTGTGGGTGTTCTCAGAAGGGTGGGTCAAATTCATAAATTGATGAAAAACGGACATTAAAAACGGACACAGGGCCAGAAAATGGATGCACACACTGATGCAAAATGGCCATGAAAAACTGAAAGTGTGTCCGTTTTTAACGGACTTTTTTTTTTTTCACTGTCGTGTGCATGAGGCCTAACTTGACAATCAATCGTATTCTGGCTGCCATGGACAACATTGTTTGTAAAAATATAATATTTTAGCAATGTTTTGCATGTCTGTTGAAATACACTCAAGTCGTAGCTATTTCATATTAAGGCTCTGTTCACACTACCGTTTCACATTATGTCAGGCATACAATTTAAGTTCTGTTCATACTTACAATAGTGCAGAACGTATCTATAGAGCCCCATTCACCTAATATAGTGCATCAGCATATTTTTTTTTTTCACTGTGCAGAATAGCATATTACACTACACATACAAAGGTATACAGTCAAAAACATACACACATACCACACACTGTTTTTTTTTAACTATAGTATTGTAGATCTATAATATACCATGGAATATGTTACTGTCTTCTGTAACATATAGGTTTATTTCAAGAAATCCTCCCAGAAAGTTATACTATGGTGTGTACAGGGACTAATAAAAAAAAGATACAGGCAAATACTGTAATTTATCTGCAGCAGGCTGGCCCGCATGAGGGCAGACTGGATGAGAATGAATAGCCCCCGGACCATTAGGAGGGGGATCCATGGCTGAATTGGCATTAGGCCAGATGAACTATGTTTGACCCTGGGTGCTGGGGTTGAGGTTGTTAGGCAGATTAGGAGGATTCAGGCGGGAGTTTTTCCCCGCTGTTTTGATTAGGGTTACTGGGCAGAGGTGCTTTGCCCAGTAACCGGAGTATGATTGGTTTTTGGGTAGGCCTGTGAGGACGCTAGGGCTAGGGCAGTTTTGCAGGGGACTTGGAGATAGGCTCTGATTGGTCTCTGGAGGCCGCTATTTTCGGATAAAAATGGGGAGCTGCAGGCAGCGGTGCCTTTTGGAGTTATCTGCGTGTCAAGTGGAGCGTTCGTCCCAGCTGCTGTTACCTGATGGAGGCGTTAATAGAGGAATTGGCGAGCCGTGCGGTGGAGGATGGAGCTCCTGCCTGGATCGGGGAATGCCTTCTGCGTCTGAGAGGTCCGGAGCTGGTTCCGTCGGGGTTGCCTGCAGTACCGTTTGCCATGCTGCCACCTGTGCCTGAAGCGGTCCGGAGTGTGGACGGGGTGATTCCTGTGGCGATGCGAGCGGAGGATCCGGTGGAAGCTGGTGCGGTCCGGGAGTCGCGTCTGCGGAGGAGCCGGCGGGCCAACAGAAGATATTCTCCCTCCCCGTCTGCGCAGGAGCGGCCGAGATCTCGCGGGAACAGGAGCCTGGTGGACGGCATCGCGAGAGGGCGCCGGGAGATGACGTCACCCATTGTGCGGCTTCCGGCTCCTGGAAATGTGGCGGCGACGCAGGCTTCTAACTCCCCCCTGGGGGCTCTTGTCTTGGAGTCTCAGGGTGCGGAGGGGCCTGGGAGCGGGATCGTGGAGAGCCAGCCGGCGGGTGGCTGGGCTGGAGGTGCGGCAGGAGGACTTCCTGGGACCAGTTCGCAGACAGCGGTGGCATCCCTACCTGGACCGGTGCAACAGTCTGGTGAGTGGCCGGGGCAACTTGCTCCAGTAATATCCTCGCTGTCTTTAGTGCTGTCTTCTTTGCAGGGGCTGGTGTCTGGCCACCCCCGGGCTCACCCCCCCTCGTCCCCTGCTGCGGCTGGTGGTTTATTGGGTAATGTCTCTTCTGCCTGGCTGCCAGCTGACGGTTTGGGGATGGGGGAGGGGGATAGCGTGATAGAGCCTCTGTCTGTCCCTGTGCGGGCTCGTGCTAAGGGGATAGCGGAGGGCTGTTTTAGAGAAGTGATGCCATGTTCTATCTCTCCACTGGGTTTTCACCTGTCTGCAGCAGTTAGGGAAAGGATCTGGAATGGGGATTTCATTGATATTTTGTCTCTCCTCCCTGCCTCTAAGGATTTTATTGTTAAAATGGAGCGCAGGGATGATAAATCAGAGGAGGAGAGGAAGCGTCCCATTCCTAGATCTTTTCACAATTGGCTTCAGGCGTTTTGCATTTTTGCTAGTGTGGTGGGTGAGAAGCAGCCGGAGAAGTGTTCAGGTTTGTTTCAACATGTGGATATAGTATTGGAAGCATACAAAAACTTTGGTGGTTTTGGCTGGTTCCAATATGATGAAAATTTTCGGCAAAAAATGGCAGTATATCCGCAGTTGCGTTGGGGTACTAAAGATGTGGGCTTATGGCTCAATTTATTATTACCGCAGAGACCGGTTGCGGTGCCAAAGACGGCTTCTCTTTCTACAAGTGTAATGAAGCGTGGGGTATGTTTTGCGTACAATGAATCACATTGTAAGTGGCCCGCCACATGTAAATACAAGCACGAGTGTGCTTTCTGTGGGGCTGGCCACCCAATGTCTAGATGTTTTAAGAAAGCCAGTTTGCCGGCGCAGCCGTCGGCAAAAGAGTTTTTTCAAAAAAGCGTTGACTCCAGTAAAATTGGAGAGCATGCTACCCTGGTTAGGTCGGTACCCAAACCGGCAGATAGCTGATTTGTTAATTTCAGGTTTTTCAGAAGGTTTCATTATTCCGCCATTTTCTGGGCAGGGCTGTGAGATTGTGAGGAATCTGCCATCAGTTGAGCAGTACCCGCATGTTGTAGAGGAGAAAGTGAGGGCAGAGATTTTAGCAGGTAGAGTGGCGGGTCCTTTTGTGGAGCCCCCCTTTGAGGATTTGAGGTTATCTCCTCTGGGGGTGGTTCCTAAAAAGGAACCTAATTCATTCAGAATGATTCATCATTTATCTTACCCGTTTGGTGGTTCTTTGCATGATGAAATTGATAGTTCTTTATCTAGAGTGTGTTATTCTACTTTTGATGCTGCTGTGTCACTGGTAAAGTCGTTTGGTGTGGGGGCTCTTTTGGCCAAGGCGGATATCAAGTCCGCATTCAGGTTGTTGCCAATACACCCGGCGGCTTTCAATTCTCTGGGTTTTTATTTTAAAGATAGGTTTTATTTTGACAAATGTTTGCCGATGGGCTGCTCTATTTCTTGTTTTTATTTTGAGGCATTCTCGTCTTTTTTAGAGTGGGTAGTTTCAGTCCGGGCTATGAAGGGAGGTGTAGTTCATTACTTAGACGATTTTTTATTTGTGGGCCTCCAGGGGATTCGGCATGTTCTGAGGTTTTGGGGGAGTTTTTTAAGGTATGTAGGGAGTTTGGTGTTCCGTTAGCTGTTGAGAAAACTGTCTTGCCATCTTGTTGTATTGAGTATTTGGGTATTATTATAGATTCGGGTCTAGGGGAGGTGAGGTTGCCAAGGGAGAAGGTGCAGAAGGTGGCGGGTTTGATTCAAGGAGTTTTGTTGCGTCGTTCGGTTACTGTGAAAGAGGTTCAGTCTTTATTAGGTTTGTTGGCATTTTGTTGTAGGGTAATGCCCATGGGGCGGGTGTTTTGCAGGCAGCTGTCACAGAGAATTGCAGGTATCAAGAATCCTAGTTTTCATGTGAGTTTGGACCGTGACGCACAGGATGATCTGAAGTTATGGTTGGATTTTTTGGGGAGTTTTAATGGTCGCTCTATGTGGCAGGAGGAGTTTGTGGATGCCCCTCAGTTGAATTTATTTACGGACGCAGCAGGGAGTGTAGGTTTTGGGGCATTTTGGGAGGGGCATTGGTGTGCAGAGGCTTGGCACGAGTCCTGGGTGAGGAATGGCGTTTTAAAAAATTTAGTGTTACTTGAGCTTTTTCCGGTGGTGGTGGCGTTGGTTTTATGGGGTAGTTTCTTTAGGAATAAGCGCATCAGGTTGCATACGGATAATCAAGGGGTGATGTTTGCGGTTAACTGTCTGTCGTCAAAGAATCAGCTAGTAGTTAAACTGTTGAGGCATTTAGTGCTTGTTTGTTTGCGTTGGAATATTTGGATAAAAGCAGTGCATATCCCGGGCATTAATAATGACATTGCTGATGCGTTATCCCGTTCACAGATGCAGCGTTTCTTCAGCTTGGTTCCGTGGGCAGATGCTTTAGGGATTCCATGTCCGGAGCACCTATGGGGGCTGATTTGGCGGTAGTTTGGGAGCTGTTGAGACGTTCGGTGGCGAGTGCGACTTGGCGGAGTTATTTGTCGTCATGGCAGAGGTGGGAGCGTTTTATGAACGGTAGGTCTTGGTCGCTTCTGGGGGTTAATGATGCTGTGGCGTTGTCTTTCTGTTTGAGCTTGTTGGAAGAAAAGTTAGCTTATGCGTCTGTTTGCAAGGTTTTAGCGGGAGTTTCGTTTTTTCTTAAGGCATGTGGGCGTAAGGCGTTATCGGATGTTTTCGTGGTGCGGCAGTTGTTGAAGGGGTATAAGGCTGGCGGTGTTTTGCAGGATGGGAGGTGTCCTATTACGCCAGGGATATTATTGAAGTTATGTGATGCGGCTGAGTTGTTGTGTTTTGATCAGTTCGAATCGGTGTTGTTTAAGGCAGCTTTTGTGGTAATGTTTTTTGCGGCTTTGCGGATTGGGGAATTGTTGCCCAGGTCCAGGTATAGCGGAGGGGGATTGTCACGGAGGGATGTGGTAGTTGTTGATTCAATGTTATTGATTTTCATTCGTAAGTCAAAAACGGATCGGGATGGTAAGGGTTGCAGGTTGAGAATTGGGGCAATCCAGGAAAAAGGTATATGTCCAGTAGAGGCGGTGAAGCGCTATCTGGCTTATCGCCCTGATGGGGCGGGGACATCCTTTTTTGCGCATCAGGACTTGTCACCGCTGTCGCAATTTCAATTTAGGGCTGTTTTGTCAAAATGTTTAAAGATGCTGCAGTTGAATGATAGGTATTTTTCTTCGCATTCCTTTCGGATTGGGGCAGCAACGTCAGCAGCGCAAGCAGGTTTGCATGAATCAGTAATACAACGGATCGGGCGTTGGTCTTCCAATCGTTATCAATTGTATGTTAGACCGCATTTATTAATTGAATAATTTATTCTAGTTTCAGGTTTGTCGGTTTGGATTCTGGGCCACTCTTTTGTACACTGGGCGAGTAGGAGGGCCGCAGATCGATGTTACGGACTCAATTTGTCTTTGCAAGGAGACGCTGTCAAGTTGCACTGGAACGGTGTGCGGGGTCTTCGATGGTCAGGTTTGTTGGATTTAGTACTGCAGTTGTATGATGTTCTTCCCCCGCCAGATGTCTTAATCATTCATTTAGGAGGGAATTACATCGGTGGAGGAGATACCATGCACCTGATCTTCCGGATGAAGCAGTCCATGTTGGAACTCAGCAGATTTCTTCCCCTCACTAAGTTAATTTTTTCTGAAATTATTCCAAGGAGGTGCTGGAGGTTAAGTGCTGGGCAGCAGTTTAAGGACAAAGTAAGGAAGCGGATAAATAGGGTTATGGCTAAGTTTATGCCGTCAGTTGGGGGTTTTTCTTTTAGGCATGTGGATCTTGAGAGTGGAGAGGCTGGTCTGTTTTTTCGGGACGGGGTTCATTTGTCGGACATTGGTTATGACATTTTTAATTTAAACCTGCAGGCTATGATTGAATTAGCTGTGGGTGGGGTGGGGCCCTTGCCACTTCTGGGAAGCGGCTGCGGGCCGGATGGGTGGTAAGGATAGTCGTCCCCGATATAGGGATGGACTTGCTTATGTGTACATTTGTTTGTACTGCTGAAGGTAAGTCCGAGTCTATGACTGGACTTTGTTATGAGTTATAATGTTATGAGTTATAATGTTATTTATTAAGTTAATAAACAGGCCTTGGCCTTTAACTCCACTCTCTGTGTTGTGTATTATTTTAAATAAATAGAAAATAAGGTATAACCAAATGTGTTTGGGTTTGGGTTGTGTGTAATAACATTGGCAATATATATGACATATTCTGCCATGAATAGCCCCCGGACCATTAGGAGGGGGATCCATGGCTGAATTGGCATTAGGCCAGATGAACTATGTTTGACCCTGGGTGCTGGGGTTGAGGTTGTTAGGCAGATTAGGAGGATTCAGGCGGGAGTTTTTCCCCGCTGTTTTGATTAGGGTTACTGGGCAGAGGTGCTTTGCCCAGTAACCGGAGTATGATTGGTTTTTGGGTAGGCCTGTGAGGACGCTAGGGCTAGGGCAGTTTTGCAGGGGACTTGGAGATAGGCTCTGATTGGTCTCTGGAGGCCGCTATTTTCGGATAAAAATGGGGAGCTGCAGGCAGCGGTGCCTTTTGGAGTTATCTGCGTGTCAAGTGGAGCGTTCGTCCCCCGCCCGCCCTCCCAATTTTTTGTCAAGTATGATAATATGGTAAATGGTCATGGCGCTGTGGGTGGTAAGGATAGTCGTCCCCGATATAGGGATGGACTTGCTTATGTGTACATTTGTTTGTACTGCTGAAGGTAAGTCCGAGTCTATGACTGGACTTTGTTATGAGTTATAATGTTATGAGTTATAATGTTATTTATTAAGTTAATAAACAGGCCTTGGCCTTTAACTCCACTCTCTGTGTTGTGTATTATTTTAAATAAATAGAAAATAAGGTATAACCAAATGTGTTTGGGTTTGGGTTGTGTGTAATAACATTGGCAATATATATGACATATTCTGCCATGGTGGCAGTGGCAATGAGGGTATTTCTAGTCCTCACGGTGGCTAATCCGACAGTATCTCTCCCCTAGGCCACTGCTGCACTGGTTGGAGGGACACAACCTTTCCTCCCCTCGGGGTACACCTTGGGTTATGGCCAGCTTGAGACAGAGCCACAAATCAAGCATCTGAGGAAGCAAATGCTTTATTTTGGAGCGTATCAGTCTTTGAGAGGAGAGGTACGGTATGTGCTAAAAAGACTTTGGAGATAACCAGCATAAAGCTTTGACTCTGTAGTATACTTGTCTGGTATAATTGGGAGTGTAAGCATCCAGCCATACTTTGAGAGGCAGATTGGTCATCTGCTAAAAGACTTTTCTGGGCATTGTAGTGTCGCATTGCTGCATTTTAATGAGAAAGATAGAAAGAGAAAACAGCTATTGCATGCACCCCTGAGGCTGAACCAGGCAGAAGGTACTGATAGTAGAAGACTGACACAGAGATGGAAATGTCTAGGCCTGTCTACCACCTTTGCAGCTTGTAGAACTATGAGTATTGTGGAAATAAACCTATGTAAGATCTGCCGGTCCATGCATAGCAAGTTGAAAAACATTTCAAGGCTGTGCTGGAAGGACAGTAAGATAATCATTCTTTTATGGCAAAAGACTTTACTGCTTGTAGAAAGGGTATATTATATTGCTTCAGTGTCCACCACACTTTGAGACAGACTGGCCATCTGATCTAAGATCTGCACCCAGTAGCGTAGCTATACGGTTTCCATCAGTCGCAGTTGCGAAGGAGACAGGGGGAGTGAAGCACTTCAAGCGCTGTACTCACCCCTCCTCTCTGCTTCCCTCCAGGCTGTGCTGCACTGTGTTGAGAAGACCGGGTGCTTGATTGCATGGAGAGACCTCCAGACCCAGAGAGGAGCGGTGGTGCAGGAGAGGAAAGTTTATTTATTTTGAGGTCTGATACTTGGTGGGTCTGACATGGAGTCTTGATCTGAGGGCTGATACTTGGGGGTCTGAAATGGAGGTCTAAAGGGGGTCTGATCTAAGGTCTGGCATGGCGGTCTCTCATGGAGGTCTAAAGGGGGTCTGATTTGATATCTGACATGGCGGTCTCTCATGGAGGTCAAAACGGGATCTGATCTGAGGTCTGCTATTGGGGTCTCACATGGAGGTCTAAATGGGGCTCTGATTTGAGGTCTGGTGTGGGGGGTCTCATATGGAGGTCTAATGGGGATCTTATTTGAGGTCTATTATTGTGGGGGGGGGTCTGACATGAAGGTCTCATGGGGATCTGATCTGATGTCTGAAACTAGGGTCTGATCTTAGGTTTGATATTGGGGGGGTATGACATGAATGTCTAATGGGGATCTAATCTTAGGTTTGATATTGACATATTACTATTGGGGCACTAAAACATTATGCACTCCGGGAGATAATTATTTCTATTGGTGGGACTTTGGGGAGCAGTATTACTGTGGGGGGTACCCTGGCACAATTATTTGGGAGGGACATTATGTTTACACAAACAGTGTCAGGGACAATGTTTGCCAATAATTATTGAAGGGGACAGTATCTGTGTAGTACTAGTATTTTCAGGGGGGATTATCTGTTTCTGCAGCTTAGTGTTGGGGAGCACAGTGGGCACACTATTGGGGATGACAGGATGGGGTGTTGAGAAAATGAGAGGATGATGAAAAAGTTGGAAACTAAGATGTCTTTTTGTTAAACTCTGCAGAGACAATTCATGGTTGAAATAAATCATCATGGCTGTCTGGCCTGAAAGGAGAAGATGAGGAAAGAGAATATCTACATCAGAGGAGAAAATCACTGGATGTAAGAGGTATCAGGTGCTGTATTACCCTGTATGTTTTGTGGTGCTGTATGTAGTGTTTTACAAGTATGTCTTTAACAGTAGGGCTGGAGGGAAGGGGTTAGGTTGAGAATTTAGCTTGGGGACGGCTTTCAATTTTTACCTCAGGCAGCAGAAAGGCTAGGTGCTCCCCTGCCCCTTGCCTCAAACTACTGAGGGAAGGGGGGCCCACGCTGAACTCTTGCACCAGGGCCCATGAGCCTTTAGCTACACCCCTGTCTGCACCCCATAGATTTGAATTGCAGAAAGTTGAAGGGGTTGTCTCACTTCAGCAAATGGCATTTATCGTGTATAAAAAGTTAATGCAAGGCACTTATTAATTTATTGTGATTGTCCATATCGTCTCCTTTTCTGGCTTGGCATTTTTCCATCACATTATATATTGCTCGTTTCCGGGGCTTACGACCACCCTGCAATCCAGCAGCAGTAGTTGTACACTATAGGAAAAAGCACTGTCCTATGTGCACTCCCATGGTCTCAGCCACCAGAGAGGGTGTCATTTTTTTCCTATGCTGTGCAAGCACGACCACCGCTGATGGATTGCAGGGTGGTCGTAACCATGGAAACGAGAAGTGTATAATGTGATGGAAAAATTAATCAAGCCAGCAAAGAAGGCAATATGGAGAATCACAATACATTAGTAAGTGCCTTGTATTAACACTGTCTACTTGATAAAATACCATTTGCTGAAGTGAGACAACCCCTTTAATGAAAAGAGAGAGGGGAAGATTATTACCACTGTTGCTACTGCCTATACACAGCTCTTGGGAAAAGCCTACTCTGTAAGATACCTCAGAACTGTGCCTATTTCTGCTACAGTATATGTGCGCTACTCCCATCATCTATGCAGTAAAGAGAGACTTTATTTATTGTAACCAAACAGGCCTGAGCATTGACTCCAACATCATCTACCAGCCCTCCATTAGAATACCTTTATCTTGCCTTGCACCCTGCCAACCATCCACCATCAAGGGCACCCCAGCCACCACAAGGCAGGAGACCCCAAAAGTCCAGGGTGTGCCCCGAAGGAATAAAGGGCTGAGCCCTCCCTTCACTGCATGACCCAGGGAGTGCAAGAGTAATGACTGCCACTGTCAATGACTATTACCACCATTATTGCTGCCACCACTCTTGTTCTCCACGCTGCCTCCCGAACCCATTGTAGCCCCACCTTGCAACTTAAAGGACGTAAAGGCTATGTACACCTTCAGAGGCAATTTTTTTATGATTGAATTTTACTCATTTTGGGCTACAAATCCTTTTTTTCATTTGGTCTAGCTGTGTGCATGTACTTTTTACTTTCACTTTGTGCCATTATCTAATAACCCTTATCTCTAATTTACTAACAGGTCATAAACACTTATTTAAGCCACATTCTTATCAGTAAGTTAAGGATTGAGCTATAATGAGTGTTTTATAAGATCAGAGATAAAGAGCCCTCAGGTGAGCTGGCTGATGGAGCAGAGAGGAAATTCAGATCCTGCTACTGCAGCATCTCAGCCATGTACAGAGAAAAGGGCTCCAAAGACCAATTTAAAATTATTTTTAGCTCAAAGTGAATACAATGCAATAAAACAAAATTGCCCCCAAAGGCGTACATAGCCTTTAAAAGATCTGCTGCTAATGCTTGGTGCTAGAGGTCTCGTGGGGTCATGCTTTGATTGATCAGAGATATTTCTGCAGGAGAAGGGGAACCTGCAAAAAATATTAGGCAATTGTTTTTTATGTTGTGGCTGATCATTGTAACTTTTCATTTTACTGAGAAACATCCACTAAAACAAACGTATTCTTAAAACCAGATACTGCATAGTTTTAAAATTATACTGATGATCAGAGTGGATTGGACTAAAGTCTTTTTAATGCAATCTTTCCATCATTGAAGAAAAAAGTAGAATTTAAGCAAGGCTTTCTCACTGAGGCATCTGGAGCTACTCATATCCCACATTTGCTTTGATACAGACTCATGAAATTTTAATAAGATATATACAAGAATCTTTTCTGCCTAGCTGTATAGCTAAAAATGAGCTGCTGGTAAAACTTCCTACCCATTAATGCTAAATTGAATATACTTTAGCCAGTGCATAATTACTGCCTCCTATGTTTTGATTACCAAGGATCTTCTGAGGAGCACTAACGCAACCAAATTATTTGTGGCTTATATAATCAACAATGCTCGACATTTCTTTCTTTACCCTGAGATCACGATAATGAAAGGAATTATCATCCGATTCCGACACTTAAAGAAAAATTAGAAACCTGTGTCTTGTAGCTACATTCCATTTGTAGAGCCTTGCTGTCATAAGATTAGATGGAAGTTTAATAAATGAAGCAATTTACTTGTGTTCAGATAGTAAAGTTTGAAGTCATTAAATTTTAAGTTTCCAGTACAGAAGACATCAGCAGACTTTCCAGAGACTCTACATTAATTAGCTATATAAGAATGCAAGTGCACTAACATTTCCTTGTGGTATACAGGAAAACGAGATTACAGAGGATGGTGCTAACACATAATATGTGGTAGGAAGCTGAAAGAAAGCAAAAAATATCTATTACGGCTATGTTCACAGCTCATTATGTCCATAGATGTGCTGTATACAGCAAATTTATCCATATGGTATAATGGGCTTGATATATGCCAAAAGAGACTCTTGGTGGTTATTTATTGGCATACTTATTTCTTAATGTATCCGCAAAGTATAATTATATTTACAATGTAATTCAATGGGCAACTTATGTAACTGTTTGGAGCTTATGATAGTAAAAAAAAAAGCAAGATGTACTGTATATATTAAAACATACCACTCATGTGTGCTATGATCTTTTTTAAAGGGCTTCTGTCACCCCACTAAAGTGATTTATTTTTTTTGGGGCTAGTTAAATTAGTTATATAGCGATATATGAAAATATAATTGTGTTCCTTACTTTGATCCAGCAGTTTATTCAAAAAACGAAGTTTTATCATATGCAAATTCGGTCTCTACCAGCAAGTAGGGCGGCTACTTGCTGGTAGCTGCTGCAGAAATCCGCCCCCTCCTCTTGTTGATTGACAGGGCCAGCCGGGATCTCCTCCTCCGGCCAGCCCTGTCGGCATTTCAAAAATCGCGCGCCTGTGTTGAATCGGCGCAGGCGCTCTGAGATGAGGAGGCTCGTCTCCTTAGAACTCCCTCAGTGCGCCTGCGCCGATGACATCACCGAAATAGAAGACGTTAATAACTTTTTTAATTGCTTGAAGATATCCATACAACAAATGGGCTCTAATATTCATTTCTCTGAGCCTGTAATGGTACAGCCACATGGTCAGGTTGCCTGATGAAGTTTTGGAAGCCAAAGTCAGAAGTGATTCATAAAAAGAGAGAAAGTGTAAAGGTACGACTTCTCCTATCTTTTGAATTTACTCATAGTTTTGGCTCCCAAGGCTGCATCAGAAAACCTGACTATGTAACCATCAATTATGGATTATAATAGGGGCTTTTGTTTTAGGCAGCCTCGGGCTGAACATTTTTGTGGGGCCCATCCCCACCCAAAACACCCATTACAAAGAAGGAAACCTGTGATTCTCAGGAGAAAGGACCTTTGATGACTTCATCGCCATGTGACCAGTAACATATCAATGTTACTTGTCAGATAGGACCTATGATGACGTCATTGCTTTCTCTCCAGCAAGAGTGTTGCTGAAGGAGAAATTTGACATAGTTTTATGGATTTTTTGTGAAGATTACATAAAGAAAAAGTGACATAGGGTCTCACTATACTATATACTGCATACTGGGTGTTAATATACTATATAGTGCATACTGTGGGCTACTGTATACTGTGGGGTTCTACATTCTATGGGTTACTGTGTGGTGTTATACTATATACTGCATATTGTGTGGGGTATTATACTGTATACTGTGGGGTGTTGCATACTATGCACCATTAGGGGTGTTATACTATATATATATATATATATATATATATATATATATATATATATGGCATAATTTTCATTAACCCTTTCAGCCACTATGATGTACGGTGCCTGGGGGAATGTATGGAGCAGACTTCTGCAGTGAGCCCGCTCGACACGTTTATAATACAGCTGGCACCTGGTCGCAATGATGGGGAAAGTTGATTGTGCCGAACCCCATTATTTAGACCCTCAGATGCAGCAATCAACACCATTCGCCGCATCTGTGAGGTAAAGCATAGGGATGTGGCTCCCTCTGCCTTCCGATCGGAGCCCCTGCAGTAAAATTGTGAGGCTCAAATCTCTTACCATGGCAGTCTGGACGCTTCTGAAGCTATCCAGGCCTGCTATGGTAGGTTCCCTGCTAAGCTGTGCACGAAAATCCCATTCACCCTAATAAAGTCTTTATTAGGGTGAATGGGACAAGGGATCAAAAGATCGCAGGTTCTAGCCCTCTAAGGGGGTTAAAAGTTATTATATTGGAAAATAAATTCCTGTGCCATGCCAATGAAAAATGCATGATTTGCGTTCATCACATGGTCCATCACATGATCCATCACCATGGTGATGGATCATGTGATGAGTGTCATCAAAGTTATTATATTGTCATCAAAGGTCCTATTGCTCACAGATAAAGACAGAAGAGATGCCGGCTTCGTGAACAAGTGGATTAGGTGAGTTAAATTATTTTTTATTCTTTTTTAACCCCTCCAGCCCTATTTTACTATGCATTCTGTATCCAGAATGCTATTATTTTCCCTTATAACCATGTTATAAGGGGAAATAATAATGATCGGGTCCCCATCCCGATCATCACCTAGCAACCGTGCGTGAAAATCGCACCGCATCCGCACTTGCTTGCTTGCTTCTATGGGGCCTGCGTTACGTGAAAAATGCACAAAGAGGAGCATGCTGCAATTTTCACACAACGCACAAGTGATGCGTGAAAATCACCGCTCGTGTGCACAGCCCCATAGAAATGAATGGGTCAGGATTTAGTGCGGGTGCAATGCGTTCAACTCACGCATCGCATCCGCGCGGAATCCTTGCCCGTGTGAAAGGGGCCTTAAGCCCCATTAACACGTCAGTGTTTGATCAGTGATTTATATCAGTGATTCAGAGCCCAAACCAGGAGTGGAGCCTCCACAGACATCAGGTATAAGGGAAAGATCTGCTTCTGTTCTGTGTTTAGAGCCGCGCCTGGCTCAAAATCACTGATGGAAATCACTGACCAAACACTGACTGTGTGAATGAGGCTTTAGAGTTTTGAATCCTAATTCATTGGCATTGTTTGGGTGCATCCTGGGATTTGTTCTTCCATGTTCTTATTGTATTGAAGTTGTGTTTGTTGTGGGTTCAGTTTGCTGTTTGGAGTTTGTGATTTTCTTGCCATCCAGGTTCAGGAGCAGTTTCAGTAAGGTTTTATTTCTCTAACTACAGTAAATTCATCACTCTTCTCCTGTAAGCCATTAGCGATTATCTGGCAGTGTAAAGGTGCCACTCATTACCCGATGAATGAGGGAAACGCTCATTCGTTGGGTAGTTGAATCATTTGTGTAGGCACCTAAATCATCGTTTGCCAGCAGCAGATCATGGTGTCTAAACACTCTGCTGCCGGCAAACAAGTCTGTAGCCGAGTCTGTAAGGGGAAGAGCAATGGCATTAACGATCACTCCTCCCCATAATGTGGAGGAGATCGCTGCAGATCACTCCTCCACTGACGAGCAGGCCCTTGCCGGGAAGGAACGGTTCCATCCCAACAATCACCTACTAAATTGTCTCGTTTAAAGGGATTTTTAGCGAAGACTTTGGAAAGGTGGCTGCTGTAAGTGAAGTGATGTTCTGAAGTATTACAAACGACCAGCGTTATCGCATCATCAAGGACATTTATCAAGATTGCATTTGTTAAGATACCTCTTAATAATTTAGTCACATCTCTGGCAGTCCATGAGCTACAAACTGAATTCTATACCAGCTAGGGGCTGACATAGACTTCCGCTATAGCGTACACCAGTTTCTTCAACTTACTGTACCTTAAACAGGATTGTACAACAAAGAATATAGGACTTTGGAAATATTGGACCTTATAACAATACAAAACAAGCCCCACTTATGTACAGACAGTATGTCATATTTATCAACCATATGAATTCTGCTTTTATAGCTGTTTAAAAAAATGTTTTTCTAGTAGTTCTCTACTAATGGCCTTACCGCAGGATAGGTTTCCAATCTCTGATCGGTGGGGGTCCATTGATCAGCTGATTGAAGAGACTTTTGTGCTTGGGTGAGTGTCTCGGCCTCTTCCTGGGCCAGTGACATCACATTCATTGTTAGCATGGCTTATTTACAGCTCAGTCTTATTTAAGTGGATGGGCCTGGGCTGCAATGTCAACCTCAACTGTTATACAATGTATCGCACTGTCCTTGGTATGCTGCGTCCTCTTTAAACAGCTGATTAGCGAGGGTGCCAAGAGTCAGACCCCTCACAACCAGATGTTGTTGATTGATTCTGAGGATAGGAACTTCTGGAAAACCCCTGTAAACGCACCTGTCTGATGTATACATATTTTCAGTGGCTAGTTGGGTTGGGATATTGAACTACAGTAATTAATTTATACTTTTAACTTATGTTTTTTTTCTTCATTTATGTCTTCTAAAATCATTCCCTACCAAATATGCAAATTGTCCTGCAAACTGTCAATCAAGAATACATTTTCTTATCCTGTAGCACATTTAAAAATGACAGAACTGTCCGTATTATCATTATTACAAACTGAACTGAGACTCTGTAAAGATGGCAACCTTGACGTCTAAACATTACAGTTTGATCTCTTCCTCTTTCTTATTTCCGAACTAGGTCATGACTGGATGGGGTTAACACAAACAGAATCCTATCTTTAAGTAGATATAGGGAGTTTATATAAAGGTTTGAATACATTTTGTCATTTTATCAAGTGCCACTTTACCTTGTTTGTTTGCTTCAGAAAAGAGCTTAAAAGCCCACATGAGTCATGTTTCAAAATCGCATTAATTTAAGATAACTTGCTATGAGCTAATTACCTTTATTGTGACTTGTACTCCGGATTTTGAAAAGCACACACTTTAATTGCCTATAATTATAAGAAAATATGAATAATAAAGCCAAATGTTGTTTGGTTCCTGTTCTTGGGTGGCGGTGACACTTATGCACCGATAAGTATACAAGCCACTTTCACACAGTAGAACCTACAGAGAAAGTGTATAAAAGAAATATAGGCACATCTTCAGTGTCTTTGACCCACTCCTGGTTTTGGCACACAAATATTAATAAAAAATGTGAAAGTAAGAAAGTAGCTTAAGGCTTGTATCTCAACTAGGACATGTATAATTTCATACAACTGAATGTCAGGGATTTTCATTGGTTGAAATCTGGAGGGTGAGAAACCACCACTCTTTATTAAAGGTGCTACTGCACTCTTCCAAACACTGTTGTCTTGTAAATCCCATCAGACTTTCTTCAGTTCATGCAGGAGAGATGATGATGTGCTCTCTACATGAAAGCCTGGGGCTTAACGGAGGCCCCCAGATTTACCTCAGTATATGCTTCTCAGGTTGTGCCAGAGATGTAGCCTGATAGACCCCATGACAGTTTCTTACTAACAGCATAATACCCTGTACTACATAAGTAGTATAGTGTATTATGGAAGTGATTAGAGAATCTCATGTTAAATTGTATTTCAAGTAAAAATGCAAAAATTTCATTCCCTCCACAAATTTTTTTTTATAGGTCTTGGGATGCAGCAATGCAAAAAGCATTTTCTTAAACAAACAATTTTTAATAGTAGTAATATGCAAAAAAAATAAAAAATTCTTTATTTGGTATCACTATAATTGTACTGAGCCTGGCTAAATTTATCATGATATTTATGCCGCAAACTGAACATCTCAAAATGAACATAAAAGGATGTAAAATTGCAGTTTTTTTGTGTTTTTTTTAGTTTAGTTTTTTGCATTCCGTCCCTAGAAAGATTTAATAAAAGGTAACCAGTGATTATGCGAAAGTACAAATTATATCTATACCGTGTTAAAAGTAGAAGATTAAAAAAATGAGAATCCATAGTGGCTGATAATTTTTAATGGCTAACTGTAAAGAAGATGACAAAGCTGCAAGCTTTCGAGACTACTCAGGTAACTTCAGGCATAGTAATTGAACATTCACACATTTAAACACAAAATTACATAGGAACAGTGATGACAAAAGATGTAAAGCAAGTCAATATGAGTGGAGGAGTAAACAAACAGTTGTAGCAGTAAATTGTTCAAGCAGTTAGGAGTGTGAACATTTTTATTGTTCCTTGATAGATATCCAGGACATAAATGAATGCGACACATTCATTCCTGGGACATTTATATGCAAGGCTGACCACTTACCTGCAGGCTACAGCCTTATGATATTGAGAAGAGTGCTTTTCTATGCTTAGAAAGCTAATGCTTATTGCTGGCTTCTTTATAATCATATATTGTGCCTGTGAATAAACCTGTAAAATTCATAGCTTTCTAAGCATAGAAAACCTCTATTCTCAACAGTGTCAGACTGGGGTGCCTAGGGCCCACCAGTGGAAATTTATTATTGGGGTTACCAAAAATAAATATTACTTGTTCATTTTTCGGGCTCATGCACATTAATATTTGTAGTTTAGCACACAATCCAGTGTGCAAAACAGAACGGTATTGTGCACTGCTCTATATCAAATTGTTTCTCATTAAGCAACTCATTGTAGTTGATAACCTAATCTGTTCCCTTTACACAGGGTGACAGAGCAGGAGATTGTTGGGAAGGAAGCGTTCCTTCCCGACAATTTTATATTTTTTTTATATTTTTTTTTTATGGCATTCACCTGAGGGGATAGGTCATAATTTTTTTTATAGAGCAGGTCGTTACAGACGCAGCGATGCCTAATATGTCTATTTTTTTTTTTTATTTCTATTAAAGGGATTGTCTCATCTCAGACAATGGGGGCATATTGCTAGCATATACCCGCATTGTCTTATAGGTGCGGGTCACACTGCTGGGACCCACACCTATATTGAGAACGGAGCCCTGAAAGTGGTGGAGGGCACGATGCGCATACGCAGCCACCCTCCATTTATTTTCTATGGGGCCGCCATAAATAGCTGTCCGCGGCCTCGGCTATTTCCGTCGGGCAGTGCACTCCCATTCACTTCTATGGGGAGACCGCTTGGTGGTGGCCGGACCAGAGTCCTCCAGCCACCACCTTGTGGGGCTCCGTTACTGATATAGGTGGGACCCACATCTATAAGACAAGCCATATGCGCCCATTGTCTTAGATAAGACAATCCATTTAAGTTTTACACAGTGAAAAATATCTTTTCCTGTTACCATTTTCTGAAAGCCATATTTTTCAAATTTTTTGGGCGATTGTCTTATATAGGAGCTTGTTTTTTGCAGGATGAGGTGACCGTTTGATTGGTACCATTTCGGAGTACATACGATTTTTATATTGCTTGGCATTAGACTTTGTTTTGGCACTGTTTCTATTTAGTTTTTTGGCATTCACCTGAGGGGATAGATCATGTGATATTTTTATAGAATGTTGTTACAGATGCAGTGATAGATACCTAAATATATGTCTGTTTTTCTTTTTTTCTGTTATTTATAATTTTATATGACTTTATTATGGGAAAGCTGCTTTTTTTTTTTTTTACTTGAAACCTAGGTATCTTAGAAGTTAATACTAAAAGAAAAACAACTAAAGCACAAAATGAAACAAAAAATACTGTATTTTTTTTACATTTAAGTCAATGGAGTTGTGTGAGGACTCATTTTTTGAGGGGCCGATCTACTATATTAATACCGCATGTTGGAGTGTGTATGACTTTTTTAGCAATTTTTATTAAAATATTTGTAGCATGCAATCATAATTGTGATATAAAATTACAGCATGTTGCAGGAAAACTACAACCCCCAGCAGGTCCTGAAGGTTTGCATCTCATAGGGCATGCTAGGAGTTGTAATTTACAGAGGGGAATGCAGTAAAATGTGAAATTATATTTTTAAAAACTATAAATTTACCTATATTATATAATACTGTCTTGGGGGACTAGCAGCAGCCTGTGATGTCCACCACTGAGTCACAGACAGCTTCTGTTTCATGAGGGACACAGCATTAAAGATGGCAGCGCCAGCCACCAGAATCACTGCAGGGCAAGTTAAGTGGCGAGATGATCAAGATCATCTTGCCACCTTCTGTATGTCTGTGTAGCTCTGCTCTTCCCATTGAAGCGT
Source organism: Bufo bufo (assembly GCF_905171765.1). Lineage (NCBI taxonomy): Eukaryota > Metazoa > Chordata > Amphibia > Anura > Bufonidae > Bufo > Bufo bufo. The sequence continues at coordinate 454,969,145 of NC_053391.1, forward strand.
CAGGAAGCGGTGCTTGCCAGCAGAAAGCTGGGGCTGTCTGCCACTGCTGATTAATATGTAGACCAGAGGTCGCACTACATTTTTTTTCCAGAAGAGCAAAAATACTCCTCCTAACTATTTTGAGGAGTATTTTTTAGCCGAGGAGGAGTACAAATTTTGCGGCAATTCATATATATAATGCATAGGCCCACATAACATTTATGAGGCTGATATTTCTGCAGGGAACATTTCCTAGTCTCCCATGCAGAAATAAATGTAGACAATTTTATATTTATCCAACATCATACAGTAAACATAAGACCACTGCTCCCATACTCTACACCAGCCTGACGCTGCCATACACAGGGCCCGCCTGACGCTGCCATACACTTATATAGTAAGTATTATATATGATATGTATATGGTAGGACACAACTTTGGGACACAGCTCTTCCATCAGCATGCTGATGTCTAGTCCTGTCAATCAAGGGGAGGGGGTGGGAAGCTGCAACCAGACAAAATGTAAGACCTGTTGATGCATAATGATGACGATGACAAAATTCAGATCCTCAATACACATCAGGACTACAAGATACCAGATACCTTTATCCGTGCAATGCCAAATGTGGTCTACTTGATTATATGTACCAAATGTCCTAGTCAGAAGCTTAAAACAAGAATAAACTTTCATTTCCACAAAATAAAAGAAAAAAATATATACATCTACATGTACCAAAATATTTTTGTAGCCACATTTTGACCACAACATCATCCCAGTTATAAAAGTCTTCATATTAAAAGGGAATTTCAAAACTCAGAAGGACAGGAGAGTCTGGGAATATAAACTCATGACAACCTTTGTCACACTCAGATCAGGAATTATGGATTTATGTCCTTCTACAACCCCTAAGGAATTTGCCCTATACCTATAAAGGGTTCATCACAAAAGACTGTATATCTATCAAGGGACAATAAAATGTTCCCACTCCTTACCTATAACTGCTACAACAATTTAATGCAACAACTGTTTGTTTACTCCTCTACTCATATTGATCTGCTTCACGTCATTTGTCACATCTACCTCACTATTCCTAGTTAATTTTGTGTATAAATGCTTTAAATCTTCAGATAGTGTCTTATACCATGAAAAATAACTGAAATAAAGTGGCCTAAATGGGAGGAAATGCACAAAAACCCCAAACACTGTGGCGTGTTTATAACCGGGGAAGCAAATCCTGTACATGTGGTCCGTTGCTAACGGCAATCCCCAGCAAAAATGCATACAATGGAGGATGTCGGCAGCGAACCACATGCACCACAAAAGTATCCTACACAAGATGGAATAATGTGTGGATGCGAATATATATATATATATATATATATATATATATATATATATAGTGTCTTATACCATGCCTGATGAAGAGACCTGAGCAGTCCCGAAAGCTTTGCGGCTTTGTCATCATCTTTTTAGTTAGCCATTCAACCACTAAGGATTACCACTTTTCTCATCTAATCTTCAGTGATTGTGTACACCAAAATGCTGTAATTAAAAACTACAACTTGTACCACAAAAAAGTATGTTTTGTATGGCTGCATCGACAGAAGAATAAAAAATTATTGGAATGTGAAGATCAAAAAATGAAGAGAAATTGCTTCGTCACTAAATTCTAAAATGCATATGGTTAATGGGTTACTCCTCACCTGTAACCTCTTCTGACATACCTGTTTTAGGAACTACTTGCATTCCTCATTACAGGGAGTGCAGAATTATTAGGCAAATGAGTATTTTGACCACATCATCCTCTTTATGCATGTTGTCTTACTCCAAGCTGTATAGGCTCGAAAGCCTACTACCAATTAAGCATATTAGGTGATGTGCATCTCTGTAATGAGAAGGGGTGTGGTCTAATGACATCAACACCCTATATTAGGTGTGCATAATTATTAGGCAACTTCCTTTCCTTTGGCAAAATGGGTCAAAAGAAGGACTTGACAGGCTCAGAAAAGTCAAAAATAGTGAGATATCTTGCAGAGGGATGCAGCACTCTTAAAATTGCAAAGCTTCTGAAGCGTGATCATCCAACAATCAAGCGTTTCATTCAAAATAGTCAACAGGGTCGCAAGAAGCGTGTGGAAAAACCAAGGCGCAAAATAACTGCCCATGAACTGAGAAAAGTCAAGCGTGCAGCTGCCAAGATGCCACTTGCCACCAGTTTGGCCATATTTCAGAGCTGCAACATCACTGGAGTGCCCAAAAGCACAAGGTGTGCAATACTCAGAGACATGGCCAAGGTAAGAAAGGCTGAAAGACGACCACCACTGAACAAGACACACAAGCTGAAACGTCAAGACTGGGCCAAGAAATATCTCAAGACTGATTTTTCTAAGGTTTTATGGACTGATGAAATGAGAGTGAGTCTTGATGGGCCAGATGGATGGGCCCGTGGCTGGATTGGTAAAGGGCAGAGAGCTCCAGTCCGACTCAGACGCCAGCAAGGTGGAGGTGGAGTACTGGTTTGGGCTGGTATCATCAAAGATGAGCTTGTGGGGCCTTTTCGGGTTGAGGATGGAGTCAAGCTCAACTCCCAGTCCTACTGCCAGTTTCTGGAAGACACCTTCTTCAAGCAGTGGTACAGGAAGAAGTCTGCATCCTTCAAGAAAAACATGATTTTCATGCAGGACAATGCTCCATCACACGCGTCCAAGTACTCCACAGCGTGGCTGGCAAGAAAGGGTATAAAAGAAGAAAATCTAATGACATGGCCTCCTTGTTCACCTGATCTGAACCCCATTGAGAACCTGTGGTCCATCATCAAATGTGAGATTTACAAGGAGGGAAAACAGTACACCTCTCTGAACAGTGTCTGGGAGGCTGTGGTTGCTGCTGCACGCAATGTTGATGGTGAACAGATCAAAACACTGACAGAATCCATGGATGGCAGGCTTTTGAGTGTCCTTGCAAAGAAAGGTGGCTATATTGGTCACTGATTTGTTTTTGTTTTGTTTTTGAATGTCAGAAATGTATATTTGTGAATGTTGAGATGTTATATTGGTTTCACTGGTAAAAATAAATAATTGAAATGGGTATATATTTGTTTTTTGTTAAGTTGCCTAATAATTATGCACAGTAATAGTCACCTGCACACACAGATATCCCCCTAAAATAGCTAAAACTAAAAACAAACTAAAAACTACTTCCAAAAATATTCAGCTTTGATATTAATGAGTTTTTGGGGTTCATTGAGAACATGGTTGTTGTTCGAAAATAAAATTAATCCTCAAAAATACAACTTGCCTAATAATTCTGCACTCCCTGTATAATCCTTGAGCATCGGTTATTATAATTCTGTGTTAAACCATTTCTTTATTATTCCTGCCAGAAGTTATGCATAAATTGCCTGCCGCTTGCAATGAAGGTCCAGATGGATGTTACCAGTTAGAGTATGTCCCTACACAGTCTTACATTATCCAATCGGTGGCAGACTGTCTACGGACACACTCCCAACTGGTAACACCCATCCGGACCTTCGTTGCAAACTGCTAATAATTTATTCATGACTTCTCGCAGGAATAATAAAGGAATGGCACAACATAGAGTCATGCGATACTCCAGAGTTGTTATTACATGGGGAATGCAAGTAGTTACTAACGCAAACATGTCAGGAGAGGTACAGGTCCAGTTTTTTTCTGGAAATCCCATTGATTATTAATATGAAACCCCATATTATTATTATTATTATTATTATTATTATTATGTTAATATGTATTTTATAGGTGGTAGACTGACATTGGTATACTGCAAAAATTGTGGAGAAGGAATTCATTCTCCTTTTTCCTGCATTCTTTTCCTGAAAATTCAATAAATTACATAAAGGCATATTCATTGCATCTCCTTCAATGGAATTACACCTGCAGCTGGTGTCGCTAGGGGAATGATTATAACGAGTTCACAATTTTCCATTGCTTGTACAAGAGATTGCCATTCACACTCTTCAAACTTCTCTTGTGTACATTGGTGGCAGAATACTATTACTTTTATGAAAAGAAAGAGATATATTCTTATTTAATGAGTAGAAATGCATTTGCCAGGTCTGAGTTCTACAGGCACTTTCTGATCTATCTTCCTTAAATGGGTTGTCTGCTTTTGTAAACAGGACAGAACCATCCCATTGAAGTTAATGGGGGTGAAGGAGTAGTAATTACACCTGCTCGTCACTGCAATGTCGACAGCAAGCAGTTAAACAGAGAAGAGAACACAAGAGCTGCGTTCTCTTCAAACTGCTGTTTGGCAGGGGGTGCCGGCAGTCGGACTCCCACAATTTTATATTGTGTTAATTGATATGTAAATTACAAGCATCTTTTAGTAGACAAATACAGTATATTTCACTATATATTAAAAACTAAAATTTTTCAATTTATTTCCATGAAATTCTTGCCATAGCATGAATGTTCACAATTATTTTCTGGTCTAAGAGACACAATCCCATTGCACTGCTCCCAAGGGCCCCAATAAAACCAATAATAGCTGATAGCATACGCACAAATGTCTTATAGGTTTTGGTTCCAGTTTTGATACCCCCAATATTTGAAAGAACATGTAAAGAGCTAAGCATTTCACAGCTTGTATAAAACTGCAATAAATTGAACAGCATGCATGTGTGGCTATGTCTCCACATTTTCCCTCTCTGGAGGGCAAATAGGGAGCAGATTACATACTAATTTACTATAAATGTTTCAGATAGGAATTGTGCATTTTGAAGCATCACTCTATGGTTTTATTCACATGGTCAGGGTTTGATCAGCTATTTCCATCAGTGATTGTGAGCCCAAACCAGTGTGGGTCAAAAAACAAGAGCAAATCTTTCCATTATACTTTATCTGTGTGTAAGCTCCACTCCTGGTTTTGGCTGACAATCAGTGATTGAAATCACTAACCAAAATAATGACTTGTGAATAAGGCGTAAACAGCTACAAAGTGAGAATACCAGTTATATACTGCCTCCCCAAGTCTGCACTAAGCTAGATTGCTCCTTTTAAATTGTTACATATAGAATTCACACAACCTTACAACTTCCCACCAAAACAGTGCCAGCCACACAGTGATGCTCATAACCGGCGTTCTTGGCAATTCGTTGTCCGTCTGCTTTTGACCCTGGTACTACTACTTTGATTGTTTTTGTTTATTCCCTGTTTGTGTGTTGCTCCCTCACATACGTAGTATAGGGACCATCGACCAATTGTGGGGTCCTTATAGGATACAAGTAGGCAGTGATTGTGGGTCTGGGAAGTTTTAGGGCTACACTATCCCTGTGTGCGCATGCTACATTGTCGTCATATCTTACATCATAGCACAGACACAAAATAATGCCACTATGTACACATTTACCTCACAGAAAGAAAACATAATGATATCATCTGAATTTTTTTTGCGGCGGATCGCGTTAAAGGGGTATTCTCATCTTAATGATCACTGTTAAGGCTACTTTCACACTTGCGTTAGGAGCGGATCCGTCTGATGTCTGCACAGACGGATCCGCTCCTATAATGCAAACGCTTGCATCCGTTCAGAACGGATCCGTTTGCATAAACATGAACAAAAAAAAAAAAAACTACTGGCACATTGGGGGGGGCTCTTGTTACTGGCACAGTGTGGAGGGGGCAGCAGCATCAGGAGGCCACAGAATGGCAAGGTGACATAGTGTGAAGGTGGTAGCAGCATGAGATGGCCACAGCATGAGGAGGCAACAGAGTGACGACGAGAGATTGCAGAGGTGGCAGCAGCATGAAGAGGCCACAGAGTGGCCGCTTCATCTATTTACCGTATATACTCGAGTATAAGACAAGTTTTTTGGCACATATTTTTGTGCTCAAAAAGCCTCCTCGTCTTATACTCGAGTCTAGATCTTAGCTCCGGTAATACAGGCAGTGCGGGGGGCGGCGCTCACTCACTGACGTCACGCGCCTGCGCCGCCTAGTGGGAGAAGGCGCGTGACGTCAGTGAGTGAGCGCCGCTCCCCGCACTGCCTGTATTACCAGAGCAAAGACAAAGTAAGATATCCACATAGTTTAAATATACTGCTGTGAGCGTCGGGAGGGGGATCTGTGGATGGCACTGTAGGGAGATCTGTGGATGGCACTGTAGGGGGATCTGTGGATGGCACTGTAGGAGGATCTGTGGATGGCACTGTAGGGGGATCTGTGGATGGCACTGTAGGGAGATCTGTGGATGGCATTGTAGGGGGATCTGTGGATGGCACTGTAGAGGGATCTGTGGATGGCACTGTAGGGGGATCTGTGGATGGCACTGTAGGGGGATCTGTGGATGGCACTGTAGGGGGATCTGTGGATGGCAGTGCCATCCACAGATACCCCTACAGTGCCATCCACAGATACCCCCTCCCCTAAACAGTGCCATCATGGCACTGTTTAGGGGAGGGGGGATCTGTGGATGGCACTGTTTAGGGGGGATCTGTGGATGGCACTGTTTAGGGGGGATCTGTGGATGGCACTGTTTAGGGGGGAGATCTGTGGATGGCACTGTTTAGGGGGGAGATCTGTGGATGGCACTGTTTAGGGGGGAGATCTGTGGATGGCTCCCTGTATTTAATGCAGAGTGTGTGTGTATATAATGCACACACTCTGCATTAAATACAGGGAGTCACCCTCTTGCAGATGTGTGTATATAATGTAGAGTGTGTGCATTATATACACATACACTCTGCATTATAGCTGCATTTCCCACCCTAGTCTTATACTCGAGTCAATAATTTTTCCCATTTTTTTGGGGTAAAATTAGGGGCTCGGCTTATACTCGAGTATATACGGTATTTATAGTGAATATGGGACAGAACAGAAGGTTACAATTTCTGAAATTTATGCAAATGCCAAAGAATATAGGGCCGGCAGACATCGCCATATATCTTCGCATGTTCGGCGAATCGTGAACGCGCAAAGTTTGCAGCGAAATGACCGCCAGGCGAACCGTAAGGCCATCTCTAATGCTCATAACAGTGCCTGCCACATAGTGATTCTCATAACAGTGCCAGCCACACAGTGATGCTCATAACAGTACAAGCCTTACAGTGATGCTCATAACAGTGCTGGGTACAGAGTGATGCTCATAAAGGTGCTGGTCATACAGTGTCTCCAAAAACACACAGAACAGTATTTTAAGCCACAGGCAGCCTCCAGGTCACAGTTTGAGCACCTCTGCTTTCAAACATTGTTCACCAAGCAGTAGCTCAAGCCTCCCCACATGTGTCTTATACTATGTTCTAGCTTTGTGCTAGCCTCAAAAGCATATCACTGTCATTTAACATTAGGATAAGAGTCACACCATTTGGTCATATCATCACAGGGCATTTCTCTTTCTAATATTCATTGTGGCTCAACAATGTATTATATTTCAAAGCACTTTTTGATATACAAAAGTCTGTGGACCTCTCCTATAAACAATTGGTTAAGAGTATGTAAAATGTGGCTAATGAGCTAGATCAATGCAGCATACAATATGTTTAAAGTGTCTACATTATTGCCGTGGCTTTGTATTTGAGAAACTGAGCAGTAAAGAGTCCAGGTACTGTAGTGCAGTCCTATTTCTGCCATTTTTATGGGGTTGACATAGTCTTTGAAATAAGGGGTTTGTCATTTAAAGGGGATTTCCTGTGGCAAACACATCCCCTATGCAGAGGATAGGGGATAAGTGTCTGATTGGCAGGGGTCTGGCCACTAATCACAAGCACAGAAACCCCATGTTCCCCTATTTGAATGGAAAAGCAGTTGTGCACTGCCCATCCATTCAAATCTATGCAACTGAGGAAGATAGCCCGTGGATAGGGGATAAGTATTTGTCAAGGGACAACCCCTATAATTTTTAACCTTGAGTTTATTTCCACAGTAATTAAGTATTACATACTCTTTTTTCATTATGAAGCGCATGGTGTGCATTGATGCACACTGAAAACGGTGTTAAGTGATGCTTCATACATAAAGTAAATGTCCACCCCTGAACAACATTTTATAAAGCATAGATGGGCCCAAAATTATAAAGTTGAAATTCAGGCTCCCTGCATCCACTACTAGCAGTACAGTAGTATACTGCAAATTCTACAAGTTTGTACAACTACCACTTAATATTCAGGAACCTCTTAAGGATGCCCTACTGAAGGCGGGAAGTAATTTGGAGTTTCGTAACTGAAAGAAACAACACTCGGTCTCTTATGCAATTATAGTATGAAGAATTATGGACATGGACATTAAAAATGGTATTAAAACATAGACATTCCCTTTCAAATGTACTGTATAGATGTAACGGAGCAGAATTTTTTATTTGGGCCATTTAACTCAATAAATTATCATACTACACAAAAACATTCCATAATAAATTCTGCTCTGTTACCTGCACATCAGTAAATCCACTTTGGGACAACTCATGGTAGAACAAATGCCCCGCATACAGTAGCTAATAGTGTTATATATACTTGCTGACCTGCAGCATCTTATGACACCATCTTCCCACTCTAATTACATTTACATTCGCTGCTTTCAGACACAACAATAACTCTTTTATATAGCATTTGAAGACAATGAGATTTAATTATGCTTTCTAATATTTGAACTATGTGAACTTACAAAATCTAAAGTGTAAAAAATTCAGCACAAATTTGGAGCATTTTGCTAGGCATGTTGGATACTTTCATCTACATTTTGGTTGTCTTACTATGCACCAAAATTTGAGTGCATTTGTGGCATTTGACACATTTTAAACCACACCCTTCCAATTAGGGCATACCTCATTCCCTTTAAGCCATGTCTCTTGTCTAGTAAGGCACATAAAGGCCCAGATTTACTGAAGTGCCTGCAATCTAGAATCTAAGAAATGGCACAAATTGGGGTAATTTTTCTCAACTAAGGTTTCTCCAGTTGTTTTTTTTTCTCATTTACTTGAAAGGGGGTGGAAGGGTTTGACTTAGTTGAAAAGGGGTATAATCTAATGTGCACTGTTTTGCTCCAAAATTCTGTGCCATAATTCTGGTGTAAAATTTGTCTAAAAGTAAGTCAACCAATAGTTGGTACAGAGTTAAGTGTCTATCCCTGCTCCAGCCTGAGCCCTTATGATAAACCTGGTGCAGATCTAGACAACCTGTCTAAGTTTAAGCCATATAAAGAAACTGGGACAGAATTTTTGCACATTTAGTAAATCTCCCCGAATGTCTACAGATATCATTATATGCTTTAATGAAGCCAACAATAAAGCAATAAAGTGAACTTTTATTTCTTTAACAAATTTTGCAAATAACAGGATGTTCTCATTTCCTTTTCTTTCTTAAAAGTCTAGTCTTTTAATTAACCTCTCTTCAACTTCAATTACAAGTGTCTTATAGTACATATAATCTCTCGTTTTTATAACTATGTATGCAGTATAATTTTAATTGGGGGGGGGGGATAAAAAGCAAAACACAATTACATTACGTGTTATTTTTATGTTCTTACAGCGGGAAGCATCAAGTCCTTGGCAATTGTTGTCAGATATTAGCAACAGTGATGGCTAGTTCGCCGTGTTCGCCCGCGAACACATGCGGGCTGCCATCTTTATTCACAATTCCGGCGATGCACAGGTAAGTCCTTACCTGTGCCTGTGTGCGAGCTGGTCTGAAATGAAATGCGGTCACCGGGAGCAGGCAGTTCCGAGAACAGCCGCTGGGGGCCTTCATCGGGCTGTTCTCGGAACTGCCTGCTCCTGCTGACTGCATTTGATTTCAGACCGCCTCACGCACAGGCACAGGTAAGGACTTACCTGTGCATCGCCAGACTTGTGAATAAAGATGGCAGCCCGCATGTGTTTGCGGGCGAACTGGCCATCACTGATTAGCAACTACAGTGGTCTCTCAAGTTACAATATTAATTGGTTCCAGGAAGACCATTGTATGTTGAAACCATTGTAAGTTGAGTAATCGGTTCCAAAGCCCCAAAATGTCATCCAAGATAAGAAAATAAAGTTGAAGAGGACATTTCATGGGTCCGGACTTTGTTAACTAAGTAGCAGAACATGTAGAGCGGCGCCCAGGGATCTCCCTGCACTTACTATTATTTCTGGGCACTGCTCCGTTCGTCCGCTGTGGCCCCCGTTACCGTGTCCCGTGCTGTATGCTAATTACTACTATCTGAACACCAGGGAAGACACATCAGCTTTTCTCCCTGGGCGTTCCTTCTCCTATAGGACCAATTTGCCACTGAGCATGGTACTATTGTAAAATCTCTCAGTACTGTGGTGAGCCAGTGCAATACTGAGTATATATGATAAATAGCTTTTAACATGATATAGATATATTTTGTGTCCTTCTTTTCTTCTTTTTCTCTTTTATTTCCAAATCTCCTCATTTTATTTTACAGTATGTGTGTTAATGTTCTGCAAGGCCATCTGTCATTCAGCTTAGATAATGCAGCACATGACTATGACCTCTACAGAAGTATTTCACAATCTACTATTTGTGATATTTTGTGCTTTAGAAGAGCAATTCACTTCTGCTGCTGTGCTGTTTCATTTTCTGTTTTAATTATCCTTTTTCTCACCAATTTTGACTTGGGCATTTGATCTTTGCCTGTCTACTTTTAACCTAACCTTTCTTGAATGCCACCAGACCTGACCTACATTTGTGACCTGACTTTGTCTGAATTACATTGTCCCGGACATCAGATTGCATGGGACTTCGGTCAGACTACAACCGCTCACCAATCTGAAGTTATTTTAAGTCCTGGGAAGCTGGTTTACCAAATCTAAAATCGCTTATGGAGCTTTAAAGGTGAAAAATAGGGATTAGTCTACACTCTGGTTTAGGCAACATCAATCCAAAGTGAGGAGCCATGACATGTTACAGTATGCTTTGTCTATGAATGAAATATGATACATTGAACATTGTTTTCCCTTTTCATTTGTTATTTCATTTTTATGTGATTTTTGTTTTATTTTATTTTTTTACACTATGGCTGGAAAAAGTCGATTCACATAATACTTTGTTGGAAGTATTAGAATGTATTGGCTCCTATGAGCTGAAGTTATTACTTCGCAAAGTCTCGTGAGACTTTACATAATAACTTCATAAATCAATTTCTACTGCAAAAACCTTTTTCCCGAACTCTGGCTCAGTACCAAGTGGTACCTGGGAACCAAACCGGAGTTCGGGAAATGGGTTTTTACAGTAGAAATTGATTTATGAAGCTGTTATGCGCAGTCTCGCGAGACTTCGCAAAGAAATAACTGCAGCTCATAGGAGCCAATACATTCTAATATTGTACAGACCGTTTTATGCGAATCGACTGTTTCATCCGAAGTCGATTCGCTCATAATTGTGACACACAAATGATGAACCAATATGGGGGGGACAACCAGTTGCAACATAGATTGCTAAATCTAGATCACAATAAAAAACAGTTTTTTTTGGAAACCCTTACACTATATTGAGCACAGTCTCTTTTAGGGTCTAATGCAATGGTAAAAGATTGCAAATGCAAACATGCTAATAATCTATAAATTATAGAGGGTTGAGCAAATATATAAAAATGAAACTTTGTGACATAGGTTGAATATGTCCAGGTGTTGGGAGATATTTGTTGCATCCAATTCCTATTATTCATAACATACCGATAAGACTAAGGCATAAAATATCAAACATAGCTGGTAAATCACACTTACTGTATCTGTAGGTCCTGGGACGTGATTGTTTCCAGTAGGGGAGGCAAAGGGTAGAAGTTGACAAAAAGTGAGTGAGGAAAAATGAGAAGAAGTTGAATTTAAGCAGAAAACATTCCCCAGTGCCTTTCAGCAATGTGAGCAGCAGGCTGGGTTGTGTTTTCTGAATGAAGCTTTTACTTGGAGAAAGGGAATAGGTCACTGAATAATTGGGATCAGCCCTGAACAACTAATATCCCTGCAGCAAGAAAGAGTGACCATCACGTTCTACATAACTCCCAGAGCCACACTCAAGACAGAAATTCCTAGGTTTGCTAGCATGTGATACAGTTCTCAAGCTTCTATGCACAATGTATTCCAACGAGGCAGAGAAATGGTAATCTTGTAGCATTTACTGAGGTGAGAAAAGTACACTTCTAAAAAGTAAACTATGGATTTACACAGAGGGTTAGTGGCTAACTGTAATGTTTACATGTAAAATACCAGAGCTACACAAGTGAACGTAAAAAGTTTTAGTGAGTTGTGGAGTATTTCTTAAGACATTACATTTAAGTCAGTTTCACACACAGAATTTACCTGCATTTTTGTGCTGCTTGCAACTTCCTTTTTTGCAATTTAGTTTGGCTAAGTATCGCGGCTAGATGCTAGGTTAAAGTTAGATGCACAATTTTTTGTATTTTAATGGCTTTTCAGGGGGGTTGTCTGACCCCAAAATTAAACTCCTAAATAAAGCCCAATATGCATTTAACAGGGGGAAAAATGCATTTTGGGCCTTTAGGGTCAGTCAAACCCTGTAAGGTTTTTTTTTTTTTTTCAAAAGGATTGTCAATACAACTCTGTAAACTGCCTTGAACCTAGAAAAGCATATAAAACACCCTAAGAACTGCAATAATCTCTGACATTGCAGGTAAAAATAAAATACCAGGGACCAAGCCAACATTATAGGGGTTGTACAGCTTGGGCAGCCTTACTGGCTGCCTCCCTATATGGCCAGGCCTACTTACCTGCTCCCCACTGGTTCATGTTCCTTCAGTCCCCCATTACAGTGCCATTGTTCTAGTCCATTTGACAACTTTTGAAGCGGATGGGGGTCATGTTTTGCTACTGCAGTCAATGATGTGCCGCTATGGTGTCTCCCAGGCAATACAAAACCCAGTGTCATACTGCTTGAGGGACACAACAATGCTGCAGATAATGTTTTTACTGCTAAAAATGTTTAAAAAAAGCAAAGGTGCAAAAAAAACGCCACCAAAAAACTATGTTTGAAGTTACCCTTAATCACTTCCCGTCACACTAACGCTGATTGGCGTCATCTCGTGAGACCCGAGATTTTGCGTGAACACGCGCGCGCAGCTCTGAAGTTAAACTACAGCCTGCCAGCGCTGATCATTCGCTGGCAGGCTGTAGATGTTTAAAAAATCGCATCAGAAAGGTATATTAGACGCTGTTTTGTTAACAGTGTCTGATATACCTGCTACCTGGTCCTCTGGTAGTCCCTTTTCCTTGGATCGACCACCAGAGGACACAGGCAGCTCTGTAAGTAGCACCAAGCCCCACACTACACTACACACACCCCCCCTGTCACTTATTAACCCCTGATCACCCCATATAGACTCCCTGATCACCCCCCTGTCATTGATCACCCCCTTGTAAGGCTCCATTCAGACGTCCGTATGTGTTTTGCGGATCCGCAAAACACGGACACTGGCAATGTGCTTTCCGCATTTTGCGGATCCGCACATTGCCAGAACTATATAGAAAATGCCTTTTCTTGTCCGCAATTGCGGACAAGAATAGGACATGTTCTATATTTTTGAAAAACGGAAGTGCGGACCCGGAAGTGCAGATCCGCAATTCCGGATCCGAGCGGGACAAAGTCTGTCTCCATAGAAATGAATGGGTCCGCAATTCCGTTCCGCAAAATACGGGACAGAATTGTGGATGAGTGAATGGGGCCTAAGGGTCCCTTATCACCACCAGTTAGTTAGCTACTTGTTAGGTAGTTAGTGCCCACCGCACCGCAGTCACTGATTAGTCGCTGATTAGCGTCATCACTGTCGCTAATCAGCACTAGTACTATATAGTATCTGTAAGTGATCGCAATCAGATCTATATCAGTACATTAGGGGCACTTTAGGCTCTACAAAAAACGCAGTGTTCGCCCGATCAGGCCTGATCTTGTGCGCACACTTGCGTTCAGTCCGCCCCGCCGCAGTGAATTTTTTTTTTTGTCTGATCACTGCAAAAACACCGTAAAATTGCTGCGGCGCTATAAAGATCACTTTTGAGCTTTTTGGATCTTTATTAGCGATCGCAGCTTTATATCGCAAGCACTCCTATGTCCTTTCCCCTCTTTTTTTTTTTGCATATTTTTTGGCAGAGGTTTTTTCATCCACATTGATCGATGCGAATGAAGAAATCTGTGCCATTCATTTTTTCTTTCAGCCCAGCGGCTGACCGGAAAAAAAAATCTCATTACCCGTATGCTCAATATAAGGAGAATAGCAGAAACTCCTAATGCTGGCCATACATGTAATGATTGTGGAGACCCTCAAATGCCAGGGCAGTACAAACACCCCACAAATGACCCCATTTTGGAAAGAAGACACCCCAAGGTATTCGCTGAGGGGCATATTGAGTCACAAGTTAGCGGAAAGGGAGACTTTGTGAGAAGAAACAAATAAAAATCTATTTCCGCTAACTTGTGGTAAAACAAAAAATCTTCTATGAACTCGCCATGCCCCTCACAGAATACCTTGGGGTGTCTTCTTTCCAAAATGGGGTCACATGTGGGGTATTTATACTGCCCTGGCATTTTAGGGGCCCTAAAGCGTGAGAAGAAGTCTGGAATCCAAATGCCTAAAAATGCCCTCCTAAAAGGTGCTCATTGGCCCCTTTGCGCATCTTGGCTGCAAAAAAGTGTCACTCATGTGGTATCGCCGTACTCAGGAGAAGTAGGGCAATGTGTTTTGGGGTGTATTTTTACATATACCCATGCTGGGTGAGAGAAATATCTCTGTAAATTGACAACTTTGTATCGAAAAAAAATTAAAAAGTTGTCATTTACAGAGATATTTCTCACACACAGTATGGGTATATGTAAAAATACAACCCAAAACACATTGCCTTACTTCTTCTGAGTACGGCGATACCACATGTGTGACACTTTTTTGCAGCCTAGGTGCGCAAAGGGGCCCAAATTCCAATGAGTACTTTTAGGATTTCACAGGGCATTTTTACACACTTGGATTCCAAACTACTTCTCACGCTTTAGGGCCCCTAAAATGCCAGGGCAGTATAAATACCCCACAAGTGACCCCATTTTAGAAAGAAGACACCCCAAGGTATTCCATGAGGGGTATGGCGAGTTCATGTAAAATTTTATTTTTTGTCACAAGTTAGTGGAATATGAGACTTTGTAAGAAAAAAATATATATCTATTTCCGCTAACTTGTGCCAAAAATAAAAAATCTTCTATGAACTCGCCATGCCCCTCACGGAATACCTTGGGGTGTCTTATTTCCAAAATGGGGTCACTTGTGGGGTGGTGTGCTTGGTTTTAACAATATAAGGTTGGATGGTACTCCAATTAGATTGCGTGGATGTTAGGAGATGGTTCCCAAGCCAGATATATAATAATAGTTAGACTCCTGTACTCTACTTGAGTTTCAAAATGCTTTTATTTTGTGCGGTTCCAGTCAAAAACGTTTTTCAGCTAACAGCCTTCTTCAGTACAACCGGATCAAGCCGCATAGGGAAGGAAAAAGAAGCATCTATGGTAGTGTCCCCTCAGTGGGTGGCAGGAAGCTGCGTGTCAAGGGGGCTCTATGGCCCTGTATGGCATGTGTTCCGGTGGGTAATCGCCTGAATGCCGGATTGCCATTGGGGATTCAGGCGATTACCCACCGGAACACACGCCATACAGGGCCATAGAGCCCCCTTGACATGCAGCTTCCTGCCACCCACTGAGGGGACACTACCATAGATGCTTCTTTTTCCTTCTGAAGGCAATTGTCTATGCTGTGAAAATACGAGATGTGCAGCACCTGAAACTACGGATACTGGAAGCCTGTGCTAGCATTTCTCCTGCGGTGTTGCTATCAGTGTGTGAAGAGTGGGAGAAGAGGGTTACATTGACAATCCAACACAATGAGCAGCACATTGAACACATTTTATAAGTGGTCAGAAACTTGTAAATAATTCATGAAAGAATAAAGTTATGTTAAAACCAAGCACACCATTGTTTTTCTTGTGAAATTCACAATAAGTTTGATGTGTCACATGACCCTCTTCCTATTGAAAAAACAAAAGTTGGATTCAAAATGGCCAACTTCAAAATGGCCGCCATGGTCACCACCCATCTTGAAAAGTTTCCCCCCTCACATATACTAATGTGCCACAAACAGGAAGTTAATATCACCAACCATTCCCATTTTATTAAAGGGCTTCTGTCACCCCACTAAACTCTTTTTTCTTTTTTTGGGTACTTATAATCCCTATACTGCGATATATCTATACATTATGTTATTAATCATTTTCGGTGACGTCATCGGCGCAGGCGCACTGAGGGAGTGCTGAGGAGGCGAGCCTCCTTCTCTCAGAGCGCCTGCACCGAATCCAGACAGGCACGCGATTTTTGAAATGCAGACATTGCCAGCCGGAGGAGGAGATCGCTGTTGGCCCTGTCAATCAACAGGAGGAGGGGGCGTTTTTTTTGCGCCTGCTACCAGCAAGTAGCCGCCCTACTTGCTGGTAGACAGGTAATTTGCATATTGTAAAAGTACGTTTTTTGCATTATCTACTGAACGAAAATGATTAATAACACAATGTATAGATATATCGCAGTAAAGGGATTATAAGTACCCTAAAAAAATAATATGAGTTTAGTGGGGTGACAGAAGCCCTTTAAGGTGCATCCATATAAATGGCCCACCCTGTACATTGCTTGTTTCCATGGTTACAACCATCCTGCAATCCATATAAGAAAAAATGCCGGCCTCTCTGGTGGCTGGGACAATGGGAGCTCATGTAAGCTGGTGCTTTTTTCTATAGTGTACAAGCACAGCCATGCTGCTAGACTGCAGGGTGGTCGTAACCATGGAAACTTTCTCTGCATAATAAATGCTATTTGCTGAAGTGGCAAAACCCCTTTAAGGCTCATATACAGTAGTCTCTAATCATTATGATTTACTTCAAAACAAGTAATCATCGTCATAATCAGCCAATGTAGATTAAGGTTACGACCACATGGCGCACTCATGTCGCATTGGGTTCTAATTTAATTATCACCGCACTGATTATTCGGTAAGTATTGTTAATGGCCACGCGGCACCCACGATACAGTGAGGCCTTTAAGAATACAGTTTAATTAGAGCTCACTTCTGCTTGTACTACCGTGCGGTACTTGACTGCAGCACAACTGTGACATACCTGTGCCGCGTGGTCGTACCATCAGAAACACATAAAGGCCTCTCATAGTGATGTTTATAATGATAGAGTCAATTTTTTTTTATTTTATCTAATTGAATTTTAAAATGAGAAAAGAAGTACCATAAAAAAACATTTTCTAGTATGCACACAGGTCTGATTTTACGGAAAAGAAATAGTAAAGAAAAATAAGTGTGATAAATCCAACTGAACAAGTAATAGGTTGGTTTACCAAGTGTACTTTTTCCGTAGACGCTGCAGACAGCGACATTATCTGCGCTACATCTCCTGTTTAACGTGTTCGCATACTAAAAATATCTGTGACATCCAGTGTACTTTTTCCGTAGACGGTGTCCGCTGCGGACAGTTACATTACCAGCGCTACATCTCCTGTATACCGTTTGCACATCCCAAAAATATCTGTGACATCCAGTGTACTTTTTCCGTAGACGCTGCGGACAGTGACATTACCTGCGCTACATCTCCTGTATAACTTTTCCACATCCCAAATATCTGTGACATTGACTGTAATTTTTTCTTAGCCGCTGGTGACAGCAGCAACATTACCTGCGCTACATCTCCTCTATAACGTTAGCCGCTTGTGACAGCAGCAACATTACCTGCGCTACATCTCCTGTATAACGTTAGCCGCTGGTGATAGCAGCGACGTTACCTGCGCTACATCTCCTTTATAACGTTAGCCGCTGGTGATAGCAGCGACGTTACCTGCGCTACATCTCCTGTAAAACGTTAGCCGCTGGTGACAGCAGCGACGTTACCTGCACTATATCTCCTGTATAACGTTAGCCACTGGTGACAGCAGCGACGTTACCTGTGCTACATGTCCTGTATAACATTAGCCGCTGGTGACAGCAGCGATATTACATTCACTACATCACCTGTATAACTTTAGCCGCTGGTGACAGCAGCGACATTACATGCGCTACATCTCCTGTATAACGTTAGCCACTGGTGACAGCAGCGACATTACATGCGCTACATCTCCTGTATAACGTTAGCCGCTGGTGACAGCAGCGACATTACCTGCGCTACATCTCCTGTATAATGTTAGCTGCTGGTGACAGCAGCGACATTACCTGCGCTACATCTCCTGTATAACGTTTGCGCATCCCAAATAGCTGTGACATTCCCTGTAATTTTTTATTAGCCTCTGGTGACAGTGACATTACCTGCGCTACATCTCCTGTATAACGTTTGCACAGCCTAAATATCAGTGACATTCAGTTTAATTTATTCGCGCATACACTTATAAAATCTGCGCTACTGTACATGTGACATACTTGCAAGCATAATTATATACCATTTAATATGCAGAAGGCGAGCAGTAAGGGACGGGGAAGTGGCCGTGCTGCTGATGGTGCACGCAGAGGCCGTGGCCATGGGGGCAGTGGAACTGTGCCTGCTGCCAGAGCACAAGAAACACACTCATCCACAATACCTAGCTTCATGTCCCAGTTTGCAGGGCGGCACAGGACACCACTCTCGAAGTCACACCAGTGCGACCAGGTGGTCGGATGAATTGCAGCAGATAATGCTGGTGGATGATGATGATGAGACACAGTTGCCAATAAGTCAACGGCAATAAGTGTCTCAAGAGGTTTATGATGAGGATGAGACACAGTTGTCAATAACTGAGGTTGTTGTTAGGTCAACAAGTCAGGAGGATGACCAGAGTGAGGAAGTGGAAGAGGAGGTGGTGGACGATGAAATCACTGACCCAACCTGGGAAGGTGGCAAGCCGAGCGAGGACAGCAGTACAGAGGGGGAGGGATCTGCAGCACCGCAACAGGCTGGAAGAGTCAGTGGGGTGGCAAAAGGGAGAAGGCGGGCCACAACAAACAGGCCCGCAACTGTTCCCTGAAGCACCCTTGTGGCAATCTCACTTGCCAAGGGCTAGGTGTTCCGCAGTCTGTCGCTTTCTGGAGGAAAGTGCGGACGATAAAAGAATTGTCATTTGCAACCTGTGCCATTCCAAAATGATTATGGGCGTGAACACTAACAACCTCCCTGTGCCACATGGCATCAAAGCACCCTAATAGGTGGGCCGAACGCCTGGGTCCTCAATCAGTGTCTGCGGGTCACACCACTGCCTCCTCTTCCCCTGTATTACGTGCTGGCCAATCCCCTGTCCAAGACGCAGGCACAGGTGCCTCCCGCCCTGCACCTGGACCTTCGCAAGCACCATCAGCTAGCACATCCACTTCTGTGTTCCAGCGCAGCATACAGATGTCCATACCCCAGGCCTTAGAACGAAAGAGCAAATACCCAGCCACCCACCCACAGGCCATAGTACTAAATGCGCACTGTTTTCAAATTGCTGGCCCTGGAAATGTTGCCATTTAGGCTTGTGGTCACTGAGGCTTTCCGCAGCCTGATGGGGGCAGCCGTCCCTCTTTACTCAGTCCCCAGCCACCACAATTTTTCCGGGTATGCCTTCCCCGCCTTACACCAACATGTATCCCGTAACATCAATGATGCCCTGACCAACGCAGTTATTTGGAAGGTCCACTTAACGACTGCCACATGGACAAGTGCTTTTGGCCAGGGATGCTACATTTCCCTGACGGCACACTGGGTGAATTTTGTGAAGGCCGGGAGAGAGTAGTACTCTGTGATGGCACAGGTGCTACCGACGCCAAGGATTGCGGGCCCTACTTCCATCAGGATTTCCGCCACACCTACATTAGTGGCTGCAACCCCCCTTCTCCTCCTCCACTTCCACCTCTGAATTTTCATCTTGCAGCACCAGTCAGCCATCAGTCAGTAGCTGGAAGCAGTGTAGCACTGCAGTGGGGAAGCGGCAACAGGCCTAGCTGAAACTAATTTGCTTAGGTGACAAACAGCACAATGCCGCAGAGCTGTGGCAGGGTATAAGGGCCTAGACTGAGCTGTGGCTTTCGCCACTCAACCTACAACCAGGCATGATTGTGTCTGATAATGGCCGTAACTTGGTGGCGGCTTTGGAGCTCGGCAAGCTCACACACATACCATGCCTAGCGCACGTGTTCAACTTAGTGGTTCAGCGGTTTCTCAAAACCTACCCCAATTTGCTTGAGCTACTGGTGAAGGTGCGCCACGTGTGTGCCCATTTCAGAAAGTCACCTACAGCTGCCGCCAGTCTGGCAACACTGCAGCAGCGCTTGCAATTGCCAGCTCACCGACTGTTGTGTGACGTGAGCACGTCCTGGAACTCCACATTCCACATGTTGGCCAGGCTTTGTGAGCAGCAGAGGGCAGTAGTGGAATAACAGCTGCAACATGGTCATCGCCTTTCCAGTCAGCTTCCGCTCTTCACAAGCAAAGAGTGGTCATGGATGTCTGACCTCTGTGAGGTTTTACGCAACTTTGAGGAATCAACACAGATGGCGAACGGCGATGCCGCTATTATCAGCATAACCATCCCACTTCTGTTTATACTAAAATGCTCGCTGCACACAATGAAGGCGGACGCTCTGCATGAGGAAGAGGTGGAAATGGATGAAGACCGTACACAGGGTGATAGCCAGACCACCCTCCGTTCGTCTTCTCAGCGCGAATTGGATGATGAGGATGAGCAGGAGATGGTTGCCTTCGCTACAGAGGGTAGTACCCACAGCAGGTTTATTCCCTCTGTTCAGCGTGGATGGGCCGAAGAGGAGGAAGAGGATGAGAAGATTGAGAGTCGTCCTCCTGATGAGGACGGCAAAGTCTTGTCTGTTGGGACTCTGGCACACATGGCTGACTTTGTTATGCTGCCTTTCCCGTGACCCTCACATTATACGCATTTTGGCCAACACCGATTACTGGTCGTTCACCCTTCTCAACCCCCGCTACAAAGAGAACTTCTCATCTCTCATTCCTGTGGTGGAGAGGACTAGAAAAATGGTGCAATGCGAGAAGGTCCTTGTGAAAAAATTGTTCCAAAAATTTCCAGCTGACAATGCTGGCAGCAGAGTACGTAGTTCCTTGGGCAACCGAGGAGGGGAGACGAGGGGAACCCACAGCAGTTCCAACAGAGGCAAGGCAACACTCTCCAAGGCCTGGGACAGTTTCATGACACCCCGCCAGCAACCTTACCCCAATGCGTGGCCTAGTGTCACAAGGAGAGAAAAGTTTTGGAAGATGGTGAAGGAGTACGTAGCAGACCGTGTCACAGTCCTCAATGATCCCTCTGTGCCTTACAACTATTGGGTGTCCAAGTTGGACACGTGGCACGAACTAGCGCTGTAAACCTTGGAGGTGTTGGCCTGCCCTACCGCCAGCGTTTTGTCAGAGCGGGTATTTAGTGCTGCTGGGGGCATAATAACTGATGAGCGCATCCGACTGTCAACTGAAGATGCTGACAGGTCATCAAAATGAACAAGGCCTGGATTGCCTCTGACTTCTCTACTCCACCAGAAGAAAGCGGCTAAACATAAAGGCACTTTAAATGTGTATTGAATACACTGTATTCCTATGCAGCCCCTTCACCACAAAAAAGGGTATATGGTTAAATCTTCCTTTTCTTGTCCTCCTCCTCCTTCATCATATCAACATGCTTATTATGCTGCCCTCGCTTCTAATGTTTTAGAGAGTCAGCTCACCAGCAGACCCTCAACCATAATGTTTTAGATGGTCAACTCAGCAGCAGGCCCTCGCCCATAATGTTTTAGATGGTCAGCTCGGCAGCAGGCCCTCGCCGATAATGTTATAGATGGTCAGCTCAGCAGCAGGCCCTAGCCCATAATTTTTTAGATGGTTAGATGGTCAGCTCAGCAGCAGGCCCTTGCCCATAAATTTTTCCATGGTCAGCTCAGCAGCAGGCCCTCGCACCTAATGTTTTAGATGGTCAGCTCAGCAGCAGACCCTCGCCACTAATGTTTTAGATGGTCAGCTCAGCAGCAGGCCCTCGCCCATAATGTTTTAGATGGTCAGCTCAGCAGCAGACCCTCACCCCTAAAGTTTTTGATGGTCAGCTCAGCAGCAGACCCTCACCCCTGAAGTTTTAGATGGTCAGCTCAGCAGCAGACCCTCACCCCTAATGTTTTAGATGGTAGGATCAGAAGCAGGCCCTCGCCCCTAATGTTTTAGAGGGTCACCAGCAGGCCATCGATCAAAAATTTTCAAGGGTGTGTATGATGCCCTCCTTAATGTGTAATAAAGGGTATGTTGTAGTACCGGTTCCTTGTAATTTCTGGCAGCCCTTTCGCTTAGTGCATAGGCTTTATGAGTGTAGGAGTCCTACTACCTGAACAATTGTACCACAATTTGAATGAGGCCCTCCTTGATGTGATATACAGGTTGTATCGGAGTGCCTCTTCCTTGTAATTTTTGGCAGCACTTGCACTTTATATACAAGTAAATATACAGGAAAGAATGTTTCCTAACAATTTTTCCTCTAAAATCGATTTTTTTTTTTTATCTTCGGTTTTGTGTGTATTATTGTTAGTCTGTAAAATTGGCATACTACTCGGACAACATCGTTCCCAGCAGCAATCTGGGAGTCCAAGATGCATCCAGACATCCTCCCCATGCTGTTCCCGAATGTTTTCTGTGGTGTTTCCATCAATTTCTGACATTTTTAATTGAACCAGACACCTTCCCCTCTTTAGAGCAGGGGGTGCCAGGTTTAATGCTTGGGTTCTCCCATTGACTTCCATTGTGCTTGGGTGCTTGGTAGAGCACCCGAGCATCCCGAGGTGTTCTACTCGAGCACCCAAGCACTTTGGTGTTCAATCAACACTAATGATAATGACTGGCTTTGACTCTCTTAAAGAGGACCTTTCACCCATTATTACACTATGAACTAACTATACAGACATGTAGAGCGGCGCCCGGGGATCTCACTGCACTTACTATTATCCCCGGGTGTCGCTCCGTTCTCCTGCTATGCCCTCCGGTATCTTCGCTCAGTAAGTTATAGTAGGCAGAGATTTCAGTCACTAAGTTATGGTAGGCAGAGTTTGCCCTTGTTCTTCTTTAGCGCTGGCCAATCGCAGCGCAGAGCTCACAGCCTGGGAGGTTATTTTCTCCCAGGCTGTGAGCTCTGCAATGCGATTGGCCAGCGCTACAGCGGAACAAGGGCAGACTCCGCCTACCATAACTTAGTGAACGGCGATACCAGAGGGCATAGCAGGAGAACGGAGCGGCGCCCGGGGATAATAGTAAGTGCAGTGAGATCCCCGGGCGCCGCTCTACATGTCTGTATACTTAGTTCATAGTGTAATAATCGGTGAAAGGTCCTCTTTAAATTCTCAGTTCAGTATCCAGCTCAGACACAGTACAGGAAATAGGCTTAAAGTAAAGAAGAGCACTGCCGGCGAGCGTCTTTAGTGTACTCAGCCTGAAGCCCACAGCTCAGAATGAGACATTAAGAGAATTCAGGGCCAGGCATGATCACGTTTACACTGCCTGGCCCTGTAAATCAAAGTGCAGAGGGTACAGCAGTTGAAAGAGCTGAGCCCCTAGGAGTAATAACAACACCCCCATTGCTCCTAGAGGCTCATTTGCATATATTAAAACTTATTTTTATCTCTGCAATGTGGGCACCAATACAGATGCCTTTAGCTACCAAGGGCACATGAAACAGGTCAGCAAGTTTGATAGGTACAAATCTGCTGACAAATGCCCTTTAAATGCTGCATTAGTTCCTGATATACTTTTGTGTGGTTCTCTGTTCTTTGCACTGCCACGCCCTGTCACATCAGCAAAGCAATGGTTAACACACTCCCTATTTTTTCCCTCTGGTGAGCATTGTTCTGTTTCTGATGATGCTATGTAAACCCCACCATTTCTAACTAATTTCCTGAATGTCATCTACAGCACAGTTTCTGTCTCAAGCCGCCATGCTTCTCATTGTTTTTTCCTGGCCTTGTTTCTGGTTCCTAGTTCCTGGTCTCTGGTTCTATGTTCCTAGACTGTGGTTATTCTAGTATTTGTAGTATTACTTCTGGTCATGACTCATGTCTACTCATAACTATGCTCTGCTCTTGCTCTTTGGATACCACGCCTGAAACATGAAGTGTTATTCCCAATCTTGACTCCTAGAGTCAGGTCCCTTGTATACTACTTCTGGTTCCTGGAGTTCTCTCCTGTTGATGACCCTTGGCTTTGTTTCTGATTATGCTTTTGCTCCTGGGTATGCTTCTGGTGTCCATATTTCTAGTTCCAGTTTCTTGCCATGCCCCTGATGTCTATGTTCCTAGTTCCAGTTTCTGTCTATGACCCTGGTGTTTGTGCTCCTGGATATTTCTCTGGTGACCATGCTCTTGGCCTCAGTTCCCGAAAGTGCCCATGGTATCTATGCTTTTGACAATGCCCCTGGTGTCTGTACTTTTGATTTCAGCTTGGTCATTTCAATGTGTGTTTGTGTTCTTCATTCTATCCAAGGCCTGCTATGCTGCTCCTGGTATCTCGTGGTTTTGACCATGGCCTGTCTTAAGATGCTGTACCTGATATCTCATGTTTATCCCAGGCCTACCCTAGAACATTGTTTCTAGTATCTCCTGCTTTTAACCCTGGCCAGATCCTGAATATTGTTCCTAGTTACACCTGGTTCCAGCTGTCTGTTCTGTGACCATGCTTCAGGGAACTCCGACTTGAAGATTTCTCTGCAAGCCCATACCCTATTTGTGGAGGTTAGGCATGACTTAATTTAGACTCCGGATCCCAGTCTACAGTAATTAGTGCAAAGCAAGTTACAGCAATAAGGCTGCACACACCCAAGTTACTGTACCAGCAATGTTACTGTATGCTCCACATTATAGTTGAAATCTGGTCTCTTGCAGTTTTTACTGTCAGAAGTAAAGTAACAATTTGAAAATGTATTAATGCACAGTTATTCCTATTAGACACTGCATAGCAGTCATTATAGCTATAATAGAATATAGGAGTATCACAGGTGGTCAGTCTATAATACACTAGTTCTAATATCAAAAAATTAGTTGTGAATCACATATCACTAGATGTGTGCTTTATATGTTACACCAGGTAACCATGGAAGAAATGTATGTATGTATTTACAGAAAAGCGGGCACACATTTGTTACATCTTCAGCTATTTGAACTGAAGCACATTTGGGTATTTTATCTTTTCCCAATAACTTACTTAAAAAAAAGTGATGTTGTAATATATAAAGAATGGTCCTACACGACATGAGTTGTAGTTTATTAACTGATGCTAGATGGGAGTAATAAAAGCTGAGAACATGTTGTCAAACATGTTAGCGAAGCTGAAATACAGTATATTCCATGGTTTACTTTGGTTTTTGGTGCATTATTCATTGATATTGTGGAATACATGCCAACAGAAAAAGTTTCCAGTTCAACAGCACTCAGGGAGGCTTGTTCTTTTCTCAATTACCCCCCATCTTCGTTTGCATCTGTTCTTCAGAACTGCGTGTCTTGCCATTTATAGCTTACAGTGAGACTGCTGGTTTGGAATTAATTGACATTGTATAAACCTGAAGAAGTGAATTATGCAATTTGCATCCTTTCATCTCAGACACACCTCCTGCTCTTCATGCTCCATATGTAAGCCTTTACCTACTTACCATTTATTGTTTTACAGCAGCAAACAGAAAGCCATAAATAACTTGATGTTTTTTTTAAATCTAGGATTCATTTCTAAAAATAATATAATTTCTCTGTTGGATAGCACGTTATGTTAAACATAAGGATCTTAGACAGAAAGTTTTACTTGCTAAACAGTGAACATTTAGAAATATTAGATTTTTTTTAGCTTTAGAATGATTTAATGTGTAAATCAAGGTCAATCAACTTAAAGTCAAATATGACTATGGCTCCGCCATATTAAAATACCTGAGGTTGCAATATGAAGTCACTTAGATGCCACAGTCGCTATTTACCACAGCAGATGAGAGGTTAAATATCTGGCATCAGAGGTTCTCACCCATTTGAATAGAAGTCTGGCTGTCACTAGACAGCTGAGCATCCACTGCAGCCAGCTGAGGAAACCTATGCCACCTTAGACTAGGCCATGGGCGTCCGCAGGGGGAAGGGGGCAAGTGCCCCCCCCCCCTGGCGCCGCAAACTAACCCAGTACTACTTAAGTAAGTTACTACTACTCTGTTGCGGGCGGCCGCCGGCCGACTAACAACAGCACTGACTGAGTGAAAGCGCACGCCCGGCCTGAAAGAGTGAGGAGGGGGCGGGGCCCGCGCCGCTCTGAGCTCCGCTGCCTGGCCTGCCTGTCTCTAGACTCTGCAGACAGTGGCTGCTGGAGCGTGCCGCACAGCACAGGCACGTGACGTGAACGTGATGTTGCCAGTGAGCTCCGCCCCCAGAGTAGAGCCTGCCTGTCACTGACCCTGAGCCAAGTTCGGTAACGGCTCCAACAACAAGTTCAAAGTGAAGTTTCCTATTCCAACTGTCCAACAGTCACAGAAGTAGTAAGTTAACGTTATTACAGGAATTGATATTGTACAAAGAAAAAGAAAGAGAAATCATAACATAAGTACATAACAACAAGTGGATGGATCATGATGACATGGTGGATGATGGCAGTGTCAGCAGCACATTTCTCCTCCCCCCCCCCCCCCCCAGGCACATTTCTCCCACTCCATCCCATGTCTGCCACTGGTCTGGCCCATGAGATGGAGTGGGAGAAATGTGCCTGGGGGGGAGAGGAGAGATGTGCTGCTGACACTGGCCCATGGAGGGGCCCGAGCCCGAGGGGGAGAAATGTGCCATTCAGGGGGGTGGAGGGTCACGGGTGGGAAGTGTGCTGCCATAAAGGAGGGGGGGAGAAATAATGTGATTCGAAGGGGGTGATGTAAAAAGAAGGGGGTGATGACTGGTCACGTGACATGGAGGGGAAGAAATGTGAAATTAAGGCCAGGGCCCGGGGGGGGGGGGGGGGGATAATTGGGGGCACTTTTTACTGGCACATCATTAGGTTGCACTATGGGGTCACTTCTTACTGGCACATTATTGGGGGGCACTATGGGGGCACTTCTTGCCAACACATTATTGGTGGGCACTATAGGGGCATCTACTGAGGGCGAGGCTACAAAGAAGTGGTATGTTATATGGAGGGCTCTGTACAGTAGTATTTATACTGGGACACATTATGGTGGGTACTATGGGGAAGGGGGAGAGGAATACTATGGGGTCATCTACGGGGGGCACTAAGAAGGGATATTTTATGCTTGCAAATTATAGGGGACACTGAGGGCATCTACTGGGGCACTATATAAAGGCATTTTATACTGGTACATTATGGGGGCACTAGGAGGAAGGGGGGAGAGGAGCACTATGCGGCATTTACTGGGGGCACTATATAGGGGTATTTACTAATACAATATGGTGACACTATGGGAACATTAGCTCAACTGGGGGCATTACAAGGGGGTATTATTTGCACTGTCTATTATAAGGAGAATTATTACTACTGGGGGGGCATTATGGTGGGCTTTATTATTCCCCCATGGTATGACCCCCTAGTAGCAGCACCCGCCTCTCCCTGCCAAAGTGTTGAAGTGGTGTCCGAGATCCCCAAGGGCCAAGCCAAGTAACTGTAAGTGTTCATGTAAAATATATTTATGTTATACACATATAGCATCCACTGTGCCACACAATATACAGTTTCTTCTGTATGAACGTCCACAAATTAAATTTCCAAACTGATTGATGAACCAGATGTGTGGGCCAGCCACGATTAAACCTATTATTGTTTTTATTGATGAAGGTACTCCCTGAGTGTTAGGTGTGGGGTGATCAGGCGGTATATGAAGGGGCAATACTGATATTATATGGACAGCAGATATGGCATCCTCTGGGCAATACTGTCTATGGTCAATTCATCCTTCACAAGCACCCTGACTGCCACCTGCTTGGCTATCAGTGAGTGACAGTCAGTCAGTGTCACAGTGTGACTACTGAGTCACTCCCTGACCCTGAGTGTTAGGTGTGGGGTGAGTCACTGATAGCCAAGCAGCAGGCAGTGAAGTGCCATGAGAGCCAGGCCAAGCAGGTGGCAGTCAGGGTGCTGGTGAAGGATGACCATAGACAGTACTACCCAGAGGATGCCATATCTGCTGTCCATATACCAGGCAGTATTGCCCCTTCAATCATATACCGCCTGCCCGCCTGGTCAGGGTGACCAGGCAGGCAGGCGGTATATGAAGGGGTAATACTGGTGGTAGGCCTGGTATTCTGCAGACCATCTGCTTGTAAGTTACATATGACAATGTGGATACAACTTTGTATTCCTGGCACTTATAATATCCATTTAAGCTTTTCCATCACGTTGCACAGAAACAAGCAGAGCATGGATGTCAATAAAATGATGCCCCCTTCCCTGGAAAAATTTCTGCGGACGCCCATGGACTAGGCTGCTATAAAAAGATGACTGTAATCAACTTAAAAGGATATGTTGGTGGTATTTACTATGTTAAACATCATTAATGTTAAATATTTGTTTTCTTGATACTGATACTCATACAAGCAGAGCTTGATACTGATATACTGCTACAGGTACTTTACTTGTTTTGCCACATCCGTATATTGATCTGATATACAGTATCTCACAAAAGTGAGTTCACCCCTCACAGTTTTGTAAATATTTTATTATATCTATTCATGGGACATCACTGAAGATCTGACACTTTGACACAATGTAAAGTAGTCAGTGTACAGCTTGTATAACAGTGAAAATTTGGTCTTCCCTCAAAATAACTCAACACACAGCCATTAATGTCTAATTCTTTATATATACAAATAGACAGCACTCCAGAATTAAAATTGAAGTAATAAATTATTTCATTCAGCCGTACATAATTTCAGGCAATGTTTTGGGCTATATGTAGCCCTTCATCAGGCCCGGTATGAGGAGCATAAGAGTGGAAGCCGGCATGAGACATGGGCCTGATGAAGGGCTACATATAGACCGAAACGTTGCCTGAAATTATGTCCGGCTGAATAAAATCATCAATTACTCCACTTTCAATTCTGGAGTGCTGTCTATTTGTATCTATAAAGACGAAGTAGTTCCCGAGGTAGAGGTGGGGACCAACCCAGAAGTACACCCTGTGAAAACCAGTGATAAATGAGTGCTGTGATCATTTTAATCTTAACATTAATGTTTAAACCGCTGGCAACAAAAGTGAGTACACCCCTATGTAAAAATGTACAAATTGTGCCCAATTAGCCATTTTACCTCCCCAGGGTAATGTGACTCGTTAGTGTGACTCAGGTGTGAAAGGGGAGCAGGTTTATGAAATTTGGTGTTACCGCTCTCACACTCCCTCATACTGGTCACTGGAAGTTCAACCTGGCACCTCATGGCGAAGAACTCTCTGAGGATCTGAAAAAAAAATTTTTTTTTTGCTCTACATAAAGATGGCCTATGCTATAAGAAGATTGCCAACACCCTGAAACTGAGCTGCAGCATGGTGGCCAAGACCATATAGCGGTTTAACAAGACAGGTTCCATTCAGAACAGGCCTCCCCATGGTCGACCAAAGAAGTTAAGTGTATGTGCTCATCATCATGTTTAGAGTTTGTCTTTTCAAAATAGATGTATGAGTGCTGCCAGTCTGACAACTTCTGTTCTTGGTAAACCCATGTTGGTTATCACTTATAATATTATTTACAGTCACATACTCCTGTATATAGTCCCTTAAGAGTCCTTCAAACATTTTTCCCACAACAGAAGTTAAACTAACTGGTCTATAATTACCTGTGGAGGACCTTGATCCTTTTTTGAATATGGGCACCACATTTGCTTTGCACCAATCACAAATAATGATTTGAAAGGCTGAGATGCTGGCTATAGTAAGTGCGTATTGTTGCCATATTATTCAAAATATAATATAAATTTCACCAATGCAGCACTGGACATGCATAAACTGAGTGTCCAATTAGAAGGAACTACTGAACAGTAGAGTCCTGCTGGCACAGGATATACAGTAGCTGCAATAGTTAGCATCAGCAATGTCTTCAGTGTTGTTTCAACATTTTATAAGAAAAGTAAAACCACACTACACGAGCTTTTCTCTAGATTCCAAACCTAACCTGTAGAATTTCAAGGTCCAGAGTGTAGCATCGAAAGCTGATGCATACACTACTATAACACGTACATCTCAACCATGGAGTACACTAGTTTTGGGTGTTAATAGATATATACCTTGAGCCTGGTGTCTACTAGTGTTGAGCGTGAATATTTGAACCGTGAATTTTAATTGCGACTATCAGCACTTCGAGAATTCGCGAATATTTTGAATATATAGCGCTGTATATTCGTAAATTTGAATTTTATTTTTTTTTTTCACAGTACACATGATCCCTCCCTGCTTCTAGCTTGTGGACCAATGAGAAGGCTGCAGGAGCTTAGCAACTTCCCTAGCAACCAATAGTAAACCCCTTACTATATAAGAGAAATTCCCTTCAGCCATTTTGTGCTGTTTCATGCAGTTGTGAGAGAGAGAGGCGTGTGATCTTTGTGTTATGCTGAATTCCTGTGACTTCTGATACCTCGTATATATATAATCCAGATAGTGTTAGATAGTGTAGGTTAGTGAGTGAATGGTGTAGCTGATAGGTTCCAGTGTAGGGTCTTTGTTACATTAGTTAGGTAGCTCATATATATAATCCAGATAGTTAGTGTTAGATAGTCAGTGTAGGTTAGTGAGTGAATAGTGTAGCTGATAGGGTCCAGTGGAGGGTGTAGTGTAGGTTGAATAGAGATATAGTATAGTGTAGGCTTTTGCTGTCTGTTTCGTGTGTGGAAAAAAAAAAGTTTGTTTCTGTGTTGTAATGTTTTAGGGTTTCGTGTGGGTAAGGATTAGTGTCAGCGACTTTTGTCTGTGAAAAAAAAAAGGCTTTTTCTGTGTTTTAGGGTTAGTGTTCTAGTGTTTCGTGTGGGTAGTGATTAGTGTCAGCGACTTTTTTCTATGAAAAAAAAACAATATCTTTCTGTGTTTTAGGGTTTTGTGTCTATTTTATTTTACCTTTTTTGCCCCATTATCCCCAACCCAATAAAGTGTGCCCAAATTCCCTCATTATTTTCCGTATATATTTTTTTGGTATATAAAAACACATCACGAGTGCACGTGGGCATGCCGGCAGCCACGGTCGTGGTAGGGGAGTTGGTTCCAGTGCTGGACCACTGCCAGCATGGGGCCGCTCCTCTACCCATGGAGGGGCAGGCGCAGGTGGCAGGGGCGTCCGCCTCATTCGTGATTTTTTGGGGCAGCCACCCCATTTCATCTCAAGACGCCGAGGCAGAGGTGTCATTCATGACACAAGCTAGTGGCACAGAGTCCTCTGCCCCAGCTCTGAGCAGCAGCAGCAGATCTCCACCTCCTGCAGGACCAGCCCCCAGCCCCCAATAATCGACCTTGATGCTGTTTGACAGCGACAGTGAGAGGGACATCTTGGGGGTGGTAATGCAGGAGAGTGAGCTAGAGCTTGGTCCAGATGCTCAGGACCTTTTGGAAGGGATGGTGGAGGAGGAGGGTACCCCAGTGACATCCCTTCCAACTGGTGTGGGTGGTTTCAGCCACAGAACCCCCACACCTAGTCAGACCTAGGCGTCAGCGAGGGGACAGCAAAGCCAGGTCAGGGGCTCCACATCTGCTGTTCCCCTCAGTCAACCACTGGTCGACCTTGGGTCTGACATTACAGGCGATGAAGAGGAGGGTGACTTAGAATGGGTGCCACCTCCCTTGTCAGGTGACAGCAGCACTGATGAGGAAGGTAGGCACCCGAGGCAAACGGTGCACCAGGTCACCAGGGAGCCCAATGGCAGGGGCTACACTGGTAATGGCAGCAGGAGGTGGCAGCAGCAGCAAGTGTCGCCTCCACCTGTGCGCACTGAGCCCGAACAGGCGCAAGCCAGCACCAGCCCATCTCGGTGCGTAAGTCGCCTGTTTAGGCTTACTTCACCCTGGCAGCCGACGATATGACAATTGCCATCTGTCCGCTGTGCCATGCCAGGGTGAGGAGAGGGAGGTCTGTTGCTCTGCTGGGTACCACTGCCCTTACCCAGCACCTGAGAGTCAACCACTGGAGGGAGTGGGAACAGATGCAGGGTGGTTGCTTCAGCGCCAGCAGCAGTGCGCAGGGGACAGCAGCTCCTGCGACTGTCCTGCAGCCACCCCCACCCCCTTCCAACAATGTATTCCTACTCCCTCACTCCCTCTCCTAGTGCTACTGATACCAATAGCCAGACCTCTGCCTCCTCTGCACCCTCCTCTATCGCCTATACTGCAGTCTGGCACCAGCCGTCGGTTGCAGACACATTTGAATGCACAGCGATCTACGCCTCGGGGACCGACGCGTGCGTTCACTCAATGGGCTCCTGGCAAGGGTTATCGCCCAACATCTGCTGCCCTTCAATATTGTGGACTGTAATCCATTACGGCAGATGTTGGAGCAGGCAAACCCAGATGTCGTGTCCCCAGCCGCCATTTCTTTGCCAGGACCGGCGTCCCTGCCCTACACCAGCACATTGTGCAGAATGTATCCCTGTCGTTGGATCATGCTATCAGCGACAGGGTGCATCTGACAATGGATGCCTGGACCAACAGACATGGGCAAGGACGATACATCAGTTTTAGGGTCCATTCACACGTCCACAAAATGGGTCCTCATACGTTCCGCAAATGCAGACCCATTAATTTTCAATGGGGCCGGAATGTGCTGTCCGCATTTGCGGGTCTGCACTTCCGCATCCGTGCTTCCGTTTCCGCAAAAGATAGAATATGTCCTATTCTTGTCCGCAATTGTGGACAAGATTAGGCATTTTCTATTATAGTGCCGGCGATGTGCGGTCCGCAAATTGCGGAGTGCACATTGACGGTGTCCGTGTTTTGCGGATCAGCAAAACACTTACGGACGTGTGAAAGGATCCCTCCCCGGCGCATTTGGTGTCCCTCCGAGGCGCCGGGGAGGGATCATCAGATGTGGCGGCATCTCAGTTTGTGGTGCCACCCCGGGGTGTCCGGGGGAGAACTGCTGCTCTCCCTGAAGCCACTGTCTCCACCGCTGCGGAGCCCCCCAGCAAACATCCCCGTAGCTGCGCAAGTGTGGGGCATATCCGCTGCCAGGCCGTGCTCCTGCTTATGAGCTTAGGGGAACTGAGACACACTGGACCTGATGTTCTGGCTGCCCACAAAGGCTCAGGTACACAAGTGGCTGACGCCCCGAAGGCTCCAGGAAGGTATAGTTGTCTGTGACAACGGCAGCAACCTCCTCGCCGCCCTCAATGCTGGCAGTCTAACACACGTGCCCTGCATGGCACATGTCCTCAACCTTGTGGTACAGAAGTTCCTACGCACATACCCACACGTGTACGTAGGATTGCCAGCCACTTCCGACGCTCCCCAACTGCCACCGCGTCCCTGTCCAAACTGCAGCAGGACAACAGCCTGCCACCTCACAGGCTGATTGTTGACAGCGTGACGCGGTGGAACTCCAATCTCCACATGCTGGAGAGGTTGTGGGAGCTGCGACGGGCGGTGAAAGAATACCTGCAGGACCAAGGCACTTCCGGGCCATCACACCCACTCCCCTACATCACCAATGTGGAGTGGGGGCAGATACACCAGCTCTGCCACGTGTTGGCCCCATTTGAGCAGGCCCCTGATTATTAAGCTATCATGTGCCAATTAAAAGTTAAAATCCCTCTGGTGCATCAAGCAGTATGATACAAGGCGGTTACAACGTGGAGGATTTACCATTCCTCACAGCGCTATCCCCGCTGCCTGTAGCTCCGCCCAGGGGGTGTGGCTTCTCCTATATCAGAGCTGCTCTCGGCGACCGCGCTATGGCTAAACCAGAGCCGGTGGCTAAGATTTCTCTATGCTGCACGTGCGCCAACATCGGCGTGCAGCGTTCTCCCTGCTGACATAGGTTGTAGAAATTCACCAAGAGTATGGGGCGATCTACACCTATGTCTCTTATGCTCCTGATGACATGTCACCTTATCTGTGCTGACATAGAAACGTGTCAGGCGAATGCGATACTAGGCAGGGAATTATACACAAATTAATGGCAGTGATTTAAAGTCTGGAGGGCTGTAGGGGCTGATAAGCAATAAGTGCATGAAATATAAGGCACTTTGCCGGTGAACTGACAGTCCACACTGTTACTGCCATTTACACAGTGCTGCTAAGACACGCTATTACAAATATATAGTGTGTCTTTTTAGCTGTTGTTCAAAACAATAGATAACAGCATGTATACAGTATATGGCAGCATAATTTATAGTATAAAGTATAGTATAGTATAAAGTTCACTGGAGTGTTAAAACAAGTTATTACATTCCTCCAGTTAGATACACTATTCCTTTTTGGTGGGGGGGGGGGGAGGGGGTGTTGGCTGCACCATATACAGTCAGGTCCATAAATATTGGGACAACAACATAATTCTAGCATTTTTGGCTCTATACACCACCACAATGGATTTGAAATGAAATGAACAAGATGTGCTTTAACTGCAGACTGTCAGCTTTAATTTGAGGGTATTAACATCCAAATCAGGTGAACGGTGTAGGAATTAGAACCGTTTACATATGTGCCTCCCACTTGTTAAGGAACCAAAAGTAATGGGACAATTGGCTTCTCGGCTGTTCCATGGCCAGGTGTGTATTATTTCCTCATTATCCCAATTACAATGAGCAGATAAAAGTTCCAGAGTTCATTTCAAGTGTGCTATTTGCATTTGGAATCTGTTGCTGTCAACTCTCAAGATGAGATCCAAAGAGCTGTCACTATCAGTGAAGCAAGCCATCATTAGGCTGAAAAAACTAAATAAACCCATCAGAGAGATAGCAAAAACTTTAGGCATGGCCAAAACAACTGTTTGGAACATTCTTAAAAAGAAGGAACGCGCCGGTGGGCTCAGCAACACCAAAAGACCCGGAAGACCACTGAAAACAACTGTGGTGGATAACCGAAGAATTCTTTCCCTGGTGAAGAAAACACCCTTCACAACAATTGGCCAGATCAAGAACACTCTCCAGGAGGTAGGTGTATGTGTGTCAAAGTCAACAATCAAGAGAAGACTTCACCAGAGTGAATACAGAGGGTTCGCCACAAGATGTAAACCATTGGTGAGTCTCAAAAACAGGAAGGCCAGATTAGAGTTTGCCAAACGACATCTAAAAAAGCCTTCACAGTTCTGGAACAACATCCTATGGACAGATGAGACCAAGATCAACTTGTTCCAGAGTGATGGGTAGAGAAGAGTATGGAGAAGGAAAGGAACTGCTCATGATCCTAAGCATACCACCTCATCAGTGAAGCATGGTGGTGGTAGTGTCATGGCATGTGCATGTATGGCTGCCAATAGAACTGCTTCTCTTGTATTTATTGATGATGTGACTGCTGAAAAAAGCAGCAGAATGAATTCTGAAGTGTTTCGGGCAATATTATCTGCTCATATTCAGCCAAATGCTTCAGAACTCATTGGATGGCGCTTCACAGTGCAGATGGACAATGACCCAAAGCATACTGCAAAAGCAACCAAAGAGTTTTTTAAGGGAAAGAAGTGGAATGTTATGCAATGGCCAAGTCAATCACCTGACCTGAATCCGATTGAGCATGCATTTCACTTGCTGAAGACAAAACTGAAAGGAAAATGCCCCAAGAACAAGCAGGAACTGAAGACAGTTGCAGTAGAGGCCTGGCAGAGCATCACCAGGGATGAAACCCAGCGTCTTGTGATGTCTATGCGTTCCAAACTTCAGGCTGTAATTGACTGCAAAGGATTTGCAACCAAGTATTAAAAAGTGAAAGTTTGATTTATGATGATTATTATGTCCCATTACTTTTGGTCCCTTAACAAGTGGGAGGCACATATGCAAACTGTTGTAATTCCTGCACCGTTCACCTGATTTGGATGTAAATACCCTCAAATTTAAGCTGACAGTCTGCAGTTAAAGCACATCTTGTTCATTTTATTTCAAATCTATTGTGGTGGTGTATAGACCCAAAAATGTTAGAATTGTGTCGATGTCCCAATATTTATGGACCTGACTGTATATACAGCAGTGTGAGCCACTCTTCCATACTGAGCCTGATGTGTGTTTTGGCGGGTAGCCACATATTTTAGACATATTTTAATAAAGTATATTTTAAGCGTCTTTTTCAGGTAGTAAATTATATCCATTCGAGCAGGCAACCGAGATGGTCAGCATGTCGGTCTCAATGACGTGCTCCCCATAGTGTTCCTGCTGGACAGGACACTAGATCACCTGCTCGATGCTGGGGAGAGTGCCTTGGTGCAGCAATAAGAGGCAACAATGCTCCACCAAGACCAGGCCCAGGATGAGGAGGAGGAAAAATTTGTTGAGGAGTTTGCCGACGTCCAGGAGAGAGAGCCAGTGCTGGGGGCACCGTTAGTCTGGGGGTGGGGCGGCTCTAACAGGAGCAGCAGGAGGAGGACCAAGATGTCATGGTCCCGGGCACCCAAGAAGAGTCACAGCAGGCTGTCCTCTTCCCCATGGCTGCCCTCCGGATGAACCCTTGGATCAAGAAAATTAAGGAGAGGGATGATTTTTGGTTGGCCACCCTTTTAAACCCTCGTGGCAATGGGAAACTGGAGAAGTTCATCCACAGCCAGCCAGAGGGCTGCCCGTATGAATACCCTGCAGGACTGTCTGATCCTCCAGCTGGAGCAGGCAAAGCCTCAGCCTCATGCTCCAGTTCTCCCTCTCCCATCCCACCCCACAGGTGGCTGTCCCAAGCAGCTCCAGCAGAGTAGGTAATCTTATGGGTGAGATGAGGTTGTTCTACCAGTCTGCGCGATCCAGTAGCAGCAGCAGTCACCACCAGCATGAGCACCGAAGACCCCATGGGGTACTGGGTTGCCAGGCTGGACACCTGCCGTGAGCTTGCTCAGTATGAGCTGGAAGTACTGTCTTGCCCCCCTCCAGTGTACTGTCTGAGCAGACATTCAGCGCGACAGGTGGGGCTGACTCCGTGGACCGACTGACATTTATCAAAATAAACGAGTCCTGGATCTGCAGCGACTTCTTGGCCCCCGCCGTTGGTTCCGGGCCCTGAAGGGTCCCTTGTCAATCCCTCTCCTTGGATCTCCCTCCCAAACTTCGTTGTTTTTTAACTTCTGTATATATTTTTTGATGAATCTATTTATTTATATATTTATTTATTTATGGATGAATTATTTTATGTATTTATTTATAACTTTATTTCTAGATTTCTGTATTGATGAATTTATTTATGTATTTTTTGATGAATTTATTATGTATTTATTTATGGATGCATTTATTAATATATTTATTTAATCATTTATTGATGACTTTATTTATATATTTCTCTATTGTTGAATTTCTTTCCTTTTTTGGGGGGGTGAACAATTTTAATTTTTTTTCCAATCGATGAGTTTATTTATATTTTTTAAAATTTATTTATTAAACCTCTTATTGATTTATTCATTCAATAAACTAATTGTTGAAATATATACAGTGTGTATATATATATTGTAGCGGGATTAGCTCACGGGACCGCCGTCTCCTGGAATAGACGGGCGCTATAGGCACATAAAACACAGTCCAGTCCAAGCAAGTATGGTGCAACTGGCCTCAGCCAGTTTTATTGACTTTTGCAGAAAAAGAATTAAACAAAACAGTTCAAAACAAATGAAATACCTGGCCGTCTGGCCACTACTTCTAGACAGGTAGTAGTCCCTAACTACATGAAACTGAGCCTTGTGCCCAGCTCCATCAACAAAACACACTGTTGTTTTTACTCACACATAAGGGTTCTTCCCAGGAGCAGAGAGATCAGCTAGTGAGCTGTTTGCCCTTTTATAGCACACTCAGGTTCCAAGGTGATTAGCCACAGTTACACTGAATACCTGGAGTGGCTAATTGGAGCAGGGACCCACCCAACTCTCCCTGCTCCAAGCAGCCAGGCCCTTCTAACCAGGTTTTTAACAAAACCCTTGCAAAGAGAAAACCTAGTTTTCCTTGCTGTCAATTCCCTGGCTGCTTTTTAGAACGTATAGGACAGGAACCTAGGTGAAATGTAGACTCCTTCCACCACTTTCCCCCTGGTCCTGTCACATATCCTCCCCCCCTGTTTCGACCTTGGGGTAGGAACACTCTGTGCCCTTAAACAGTACATCCTGGACAGGGCATCTGCGTTTCCAAGCTGACGCCCGGGCCTATGTTCAACTGTAAAACTATAATCTTGAAGAGACATGAACCATCGGGTCACTCGCCTGTTTTTCTCACGGTTTTGGCACATCCATTTAAGGGGGGCATGGTCAGTTACCAGTTTGAATGTTCTCCCTACCAAATAATACCTGAGAGCTTCTATGGCCCACTTAACTGCCAAACACTCCTTTTCTACAATGGAGTATTTCTTTTCATGTTCATTTAACTTTTTACTCAGGTATACTACAGGATGCTCTTCCCCAGCCCTTACTTGCGACAACACAGCCCCTATACCAACATCCGAGGCATCTGTTTGCACAATGAACTCCTTTTTAAAATCTGGTGTGACTAACACTGGGTGGGCACATAGAGCCTGCTTCAGGTTCTGAAAGGCCTGTTCCGCTTCCGTGGTCCATTTGACCATGGTTGAATCCTTCCCTTTTGTAAGGTCTGTTAAAGGGCTCGCAATGCTGGCAAAATTTTCAATAAAACGCCTATAATAACCAGTTAAACCTAGGAATGCTCTGACTTGTTTTTTGTTCAAAGGCCTTGGCCAGCTCTGGATGGCTTCCACTTTGTTTATTTGAGGTTTTATAACTCCTCGCCCAATCATGTACCCCAAGTACTTTGCCTCTTCTTGCCCAATGGCACATTTTTTTGGATTCGCTGTTAACCCTGCTTCCCTAATAGAATTCAGGACGGCTTCTACCCTGGGTAGATGACTTTCCCAATCCGTGCTATGGATTATCACATCATCTAAATAGGCAGCTGCGTATCTACGATGTGGTCTTAAAATTTTGTCCATCATCCTCTGAAATGTGGCCGGGGCCCC
Organism: Bufo bufo; assembly: GCF_905171765.1. Taxonomy (NCBI): domain Eukaryota; kingdom Metazoa; phylum Chordata; class Amphibia; order Anura; family Bufonidae; genus Bufo; species Bufo bufo. The sequence goes on from NC_053391.1 coordinate 455,008,198, forward strand.
ATGCAAACCAAAGGGAAGGACTACATACTGAAAATGGCCATCAGGGACACTAAAAGCAGTTTTTTCTTTGGCCCTCTCAGTCAGCGGTACTTGCCAGTAACCTTTTGTAAGATCTAATGTGGTAAAGAACCTAGCATTACCAAGCCTATCAATCAGCTCATCCACTCGAGGCATTGGGTAAGCATCAAACTTTGAGACAGTGTTCAGTTTTCTGAAGTCATTACAGAAACGTATGGTGCCATCAGGTTTGGGAACCAAGACTATAGGACTAGACCAGTCACTATGGGACTCCTCTATAACCCCTAACTGAAGCATTGTTTGGACTTCTTGGGAGACAGCTTTACGTCTAGCCTCAGGTATTCTATAAGGCTTTTGGTTGACTCTGACCCCTGGTTCGGTTATAATATCATGTTCAATTATATCTGTTCGACCAGGTAGCTCAGAAAATACATCTTTATTTTTTATTACAAACTCCTTTGCCTCTTGGGTTTGAGATCCTGACAAAGTGTCTGCAATTTTTACCTCTGGTATCTCAAAGCTACATTCCTTTTTCCCACTGCTGTAAGCTGCTAACACCTCTCGGTCCTTCCAGGGTTTGATTAGGTTCACATGATAAATTTGGTAGGGCTTACGTCTACCTGGTTGGTGAACCCGGTAATTCACCTCTCCGACCTTCTCAACTATTTCATAAGGTCCTTGCCATTTGGCCAAAAATTTACTTTCTACTGTGGGGACAAGGATTAATACCCTATCCCCAGGGTTGAAGTTTCTTACTTTAGCCGACCTGTTGTAAACCCGGGACTGACTCTCCTGGGCCTGCAGCAAGTGTTCTTTTACAATGGGCATTACTTTTCCAATCCTTTCCTGCATTTGGGACAAGTGTTCAATCACACTTTTGTAGGGTGTAGCCTCACTCTCCCAGGTCTCTTTTGCAATATCCAAAAGACCCCGAGGGTGCCGACCATACACTAGCTCGAACGGAGAAAATCCGGTAGATGCTTGAGGCACCTCCCGTACAGAAAACATAAGATATGGTAAAAGACAATCCCAGTCTTTCCCATCCTGTGCCACCACTTTTCTGAGCATCCCTTTTAAGGTTTTGTTGAACCTTTCAACTAACCCATCCGTTTGGGGATGATAAACTGAGGTACGCAAGTGAGTTATTTTCAACAGTTTACACAACTCTTTTGTAACCTTTGACATAAAGGGCGTCCCCTGGTCAGTGAGTACTTCTTTAGGTATGCCCACTCTAGTAAACATCTGGAACAACTCCTTGGCTATCACTTTTGCAGAGGTTTTCCTTAGAGGTATTGCTTCAGGATAGCGGGTAGCATAATCAAGGACAACCAAAATGTATTGGTGACCTCTGGCAGACTTAACAAGAGGTCCCACCAAATCCATTGCAATCCTCTCAAAGGGAGTTTCAATAATCGGGAGTGGTACTAACGGACTCCTAAAGGTCGCTACCGGGTTGTGTAATTGACACTCTGGGCATGAATCACAGTATTCTTTTATCTCTTTATGTACCCCGGGCCAATAAAACCTCTGCAAGATCCGGTCTTTGGTTTTTTCATAAGCCAAGTGCCCTCCTAGCACATGTGAATGGGCTAGATCCATCACCTTTTGGCGATGCGATTTTGGGACCACAAGTTGCTCCACAACCTGCCCATTTTGCTCATCAACTCTATATAAGAGTTCATTCTCTATAGAAAAATGGGGAAATATTTTCTCTACCCCAGTATCTTGAGGTACCCCATTGACTACTTTCACACTTTGCCATGCGTGGGTTAATGTTGGGTCCCTGAGTTGAGCTGTCCCAAAGTTATCATTGGAGACTGGCAAGTCAGGGAGACCAATTTCCGGGACATCATCAGTATCACCTGCAAGCACTGCTAAGGGAAAATTCTCGGTTTCACTCTGGGTCACCCCTACTGTTTGCACATTTTCAGTCTCAGCCAGGGGAATGGGATCTACAGCAGACCCACTTAAACACTTATCAAGCATATTCCACATTTTCCAAAACAGAGGAAAATCACACCCCACAATGACAGTATGCAACAGACTGTTTACAACCCCCACTTCATGGGTTACTTTCCCGCACGGGGTTTCAAAAGAGACTATAGCAGTGGGGTACTCTTTTGTATCCCCATGTATGCAGATGACCCCATCTGTCTCTTTTGCAGCTTCCTAGTGTCCACCAGGCTGCCATGCACAAGAGTCACTAGACTACCAGAGTCCAACAGAGCTTGAACTGAGTGTCCTTCAATCACCAAGCTGCAAGTTTGTCGCTCCATATCTGGGGTCGGCAAGGCAGAGTAGGCAGGTCCCGCAAACAATGACCTCCTCCGCCCACTGTCACACTCCATAGGCTCAGCCAAACTACAGTTGGCAGCCACGTGGCCCAGTCCTTGACATCGCCAGCAAACAATGTTTTTGAACGCCCAAGGCTGTCTAGGGCTAACTGGCTTAAGAGGTCTGGCTAATAGGTCAGTCTCAGTTCCTACTTTACGGCCCTCCCTCGCCCCCTTTAGATTAGGAACAGTCTTACCGCGATCAGTAGACTTCTGGCTCCCTGGGGCCGGCCAAGTAGGAGAGAGGTCTTGGAGATACTCCTCGGTGTTCAGATACCGCTCCACTAGGGCGACGAGCTGATCCACATCCCTGGGGTCCGCTTGTCCCACACAGCGCTGTATCCGAACTGGTAGAGCACAAACAAACCGGTCCAGGACCACTCTTTCCACCACCTGAGTGGCTGTAGATACCTCTGGCTGTAGCCATTTTTTAGCCAGGTGAAAAAGATCATACATTTGCGACCTCGCTGGTTTATCCAATTGGAAAGTCCAGTTGTGCACTCGCTGGGCTCTGACCGCAGATGTTACACCCAAGCGAGCGAGAATTTCTGCTTTCAGTTTTGGGTACTGTCTGGCATCCTGCTCACTCAAATCATAGTAGGCTTTCTGTGGCTCCCCACTCAGGAAAGGAGCAAGGGTGTCTACCCACTGTTCGGCTGGGAGTTTCTCTCTTTCAGCGGCTCTTTCAAAAATGGTGAGGTAGGTCTCCACATCATCCCCTGCTACCATTTTTTGAAGGGAAGCTTGCACTCTCCTCCCCACAGAGATGGATTCCTCCTGGACATGGGGCCTTTCAGCCAGCACCGCTATCTGCTCCACCAGACTTTTATTAAGCGATTGCTGTTCTCTGAAACCAGCTTGTGTAGTCTCCATGAACAACCGATTGGTTTCCTGCTGGTTAGCATTCGCCTTTTGGAGCTGTATGTTAGCCTGGATCAGCTGTTTCAGCACTTCCTCCATATCTGCACTGTTTGTTTTTTTCAGAACAGCAGACTTAACCCAGGACATAAAACTTGCTGGATTTTTGTGCCAGCGCAGCCTCCACCATATGTAGCGGGATTAGCTCACGGGACCGCCGTCTCCTGGAATAGACGGGCGCTATAGGCACATAAAACACAGTCGAGTCCAAGCAAGTATGGTGCAACTGGCCTCAGCCAGTTTTATTGACTTTTGCAGAAAAAGAATTAAACAAAACAGTTCAAAACAAATGAAATACCTGGCCGTCTGGCCACTACTTCTAGACAGGTAGTAGTCCCTAACTACATGAAACTGAGCCTTGTGCCCAGCTCCATCAACAAAACACACTGTTGTTTTTACTCACACATAAGGGTTCTTCCCAGGAGCAGAGAGATCAGCTAGTGAGCTGTTTGCCCTTTTATAGCACACTCAGGTTCCAAGGTGATTAGCCACAGTTACACTGAATACCTGGAGTGGCTAATTGGAGCAGGGACCCACCCAACTCTCCCTGCTCCAAGCAGCCAGGCCCTTCTAACCAGGTTTTTAACAAAACCCTTGCAAAGAGAAAACCTAGTTTTCCTTGCTGTCAATTCCCTGGCTGCTTTTTAGAACGTATAGGACAGGAACCTAGGTGAAATGTAGACTCCTTCCACCACTTTCCCCCTGGTCCTGTCACAATATATATATATATATATATATATATATATATATATATACATACTACACATTAAGCCCATTAGAATAACGGGCGCTAGAACAGTAGTGCATAATCATTAGTAGGAACAGTAGATCTTAAATGTCAAGGGAACTTGACCACATTGGCTTTTTGTGTCAAATAACTTGATTAAATTGTTTCAGCCCTAGTATTGTGTAACCCTTAGTCCTCTGTGTGATCTCTGGACAATGCCCTCCATGCATAAATCGTACTGGAAAATAGACCTTTCAGATACCAATTGGCACCCAGCGCTCCACATGCTGCCCACATAGTTCTGCTCTCAGTTTCCATATCGGGCACATCGAGTCTGGAGAAGAACACTGCGGTAACGCAGCCTGCCGCGTTGTGTGCTGATTCCTCCAAGCAATAGGGCGGCAGGACTGGCGGGGTTTAGCAGCAGCTCTCTCATTCTCCTTTTGTTTGTGAAGAGTCATGGTTATCGACGCTCACACGACCCACACATGATCAGCGCCACACACATGCCATGCTCCAGCCATCGGCAGCACCCAGCCGTCCTCTGCCCGTCAGAGCACAAAAGCCACTGAGGAACCAGCTTGCCTTGGCCCATGTGTGGAAGTTTCCCTGGCTCTGCTGCCAGGATCAGTTCCCCTCCCCTCGGTGATGACTCAGTCACAGTCCCCGGCTGCTGTCGGGGTCCTCGGTGGGTGTTCGATGTAACTTGAGAACACATGGTGACTTCAGAACAGACTCTAAACTCCGCTCTGCTGGATGACAGTGTAGGTGCTCCCCTGTGCCTGTCAGCCCCTTCCTGGTGAAGTCTGCCCCCCTTTGTGTAGCCAAGCCTCGCAGGCTTATACTGCAGCATGACCTGCATTCGATGATCCGGGCTGCGCACCGAGTCATTACCGAGGGGAGGGGAACTGATCCCGGCGGCAAAGTCAGGAACACTTCCACACCCGGGCCAAGGCAAGCTGGTTCCTCACTGGCTTCTGTGTTCTGACAGGCAGAGGATGGCTGGGTGCTGCCGATGGCTGGAGCACAGGGTGTGTGTGGCACTGATCATGTATGGGTCGTGCGATCCGCGGAAACCATGCCTCTTCACAGACAAAAGGAGGATGACAGAGCAGCTGCCAAACCACGCCAGTCCTGCTGCCCTCTGGCTTGAAGGAATCGGCACACGACGCGGCAGGCTGCGTTACCGCAGTGTTCTTCTTCGGTCTTAATGTGCCCGATATGGAAACTGAAAGCAGACCGGTGCAGGCAGCGTGTGGAGCTAATGTCGTACTAATTTATTGTGGGCTGTACAAAATTAAAATACAATCGATAAAACAATTTTGTCAAAGGAAAATATTGCTTTTTGTATGCATGAGAGCACATTCCTGCTCTAGACGACGAACCTGCTGCTGTAAGAGGTGTCTAAGTTTATTTTTGGTGTTGCCCAGGTCTGGTGGGGGCCCATTTCTGGGAACACTTTCCTGCTGCAAACAAAGAACCTACTGCTGTCTGTTCCTGCTGAGTTAGGCCGAGCTATGTGTAGACCTCAGACTTGACCATTAACATGTACCTGCTGCTGCTGTCTGTACTGATCATGTTAAGTTATGTGTGGGCCTTATACTCCACCGTTACCTTTATCTGCTGCTGTCTGTTCTGTTCCTGCTGAGTTAGGGCCAGCTATGTGTATGCCTTATGCTACAGCATTACCATTTTCCTGCTGCTGTCTGTTCTGTTCCTGCTGATTTACGCCCATATATATGTACGCCTGACACTAGTTTTACCATTTTCCAGCTGCTGCTGTCTGTCCTGATATAACTGAGTTAGGCCCAGCTATGTGTATGCCCTATACTACAGTGTTACCATTTCCCTGCTGCTGTCTGTTCTGTTCCTGCTGAGTTAGGCCCAGCTATGTGTATGCTTTACACTACAGCGTTACCATTTACCCGCTGCAGTCTGTCCTGCTCCTGCTGAGTTTGGTCTAGCTAGGTGTAGGCCTTATACTATACCCTTAACAATTACCTGATGCTGCTGTCTGTCCTGATCCTGCTGAGGACTACCATCATGGAACACTTATTCGCCCTTTGACCTTATCAACTATCGAGTATTAGAATTCTCTTAAACTGGTGTGCATGCTTCATTTTTTGCGCATGTGCTCTGTTTATCATATATTGTCAATATTTACATATATATATATATATATATATATATATATATATATTCTTTTGAATAAAATACACTGCTCAAAAAAAAAAAAGGGAACACTTAAACAACACAATATAACTCCAAGTCAATCACACTTCTGTGAAATCAAACTGTCCACTTAGGAAGCAACACTGAATGACAATCAATTTCACATGCTGTTGTGCAAATGGGATAGACAACAGGTGGAAATTATAGGCAATTAGCAATAAAGGAGTGGTTCTGCAGGTGGTGACCCCCAATAAAGGAGTGGTTCTGCAGGTGGTGACCACAGATCACTTCTCAGTTCCTATGCTTCCTGGCTGATGTTTTGGTCACTTTTGAATGCTGGCGGTGCTTTCACTCTAGTGGTAGCATGAGACGGAGTCTACAACCCACACAAGTGGCTCAGGTAGTGCAACTTATCCAGGATGGCACATCAATGCGAGCTGTGGCAAGAAGGTTTGCTGTGTCTGTCAGCGTAGTGTCCAGAGCATGGAGGCGCTACCAGGAGACAGGCCAGTACATCAGGAGACGTGGAGGAGGCCGTAGGAGGGCAACAAACCAGCAGCAGGACCGCTACCTCGGCCTTTGTGCAAGGAGGAACTGGAGGAGCACTGCCAGAGCCCTGCAAAATGACCTCCAGCAGGCTACAAATGTGCATGTGTCTGCTCAAACGGTCAGAAACAGACTCCATGAGGGTGATATGAGGGCCCGACGTCCACAGGTGGGGGTTGTGCTTACAGCCCAACACCGTGCAGGACGTTTGGCATTTGCCAGAGAACACCAAGATTGGCAAATTCGCCACTGGCACCCTGTGCTCTTCACAGATGAAAGCAGGTTCACACTGAGCACATGTGACAGACGTGACAGAGTCTTTAGACGCCGTGGAGAACGTTCTGCTGCCTGCAACATCCTCCAGCATGACCGGTTTGGCATTAGGTCAGTAATGGTGTGGGGTGGCATTTCTTTGGAGGGCCGCACAGCCCTCCATGTGCTCGCCAGAGGTAGCCTGACTGCCATTAGGTACCGAGATGAGATCCTCAGACCCCTTGTGAGACCATATGCTGTTGCGATTGGCCCTGGGTTCCTCCTAATGCAAGACAATGCTTGACCTCATGTGGCTGGAGTGTGTCAGCAGTTCCTGCAAGACGAAGGCATTGATGCTATGGACTGGCCCGCCCGTTCCCCAGACCTGAATCCAATTGAGCACATCTGGGACATCATGTCTCGCTCTATCCACCAACGTCACGTTGCACCACAGACTGTCCAGGAGTTGGCAGATGCTTTAGTCCAGGTCTGGGAGGAGATCCCTCAGGAGACCGTCCGCCACCTCATCAGGAGCATGCACAGGCGTTGCAGGGAGGTCGTACAGGCACGTGGAGGCCACACATACTACTGAGCCTCATTTTGACTTGTTTTAAGGACATTACATCAAAGTTGGATCAGCCTGTAGTGTGTTTTTCCACTTGAATTTTGAGTGTGACTCCAAATCCAGACCTCCATGGATAGAAAAATTTGATTTCCATTTTTTTATTTTTGTGTGATTTTGTTGTCAGCACATTCAACTATGTAAAGAACAAAGTATTTCAGAAGAATATTTAATTAATTCAGATCTAGGATGTGTTATTTTTGTGTTCCCTTTATTTTTTTGAGCAGTGTACAATCATGCAATGTTATGTTATTTTATGTTTTTTTTTAAATTTATTTTGTCTGTTATAATTTTGCTTTACTTGGGTTATGGGCGGCACTGGTGTGGTTCTTACTAAAACTAGCTGAGGACCACATGTGGGCTTCCCTTGTCAAAAGGTCTTGTGCAGTTAACATTGTACAGGACTGATTGAGGACCCTAATTCAATTTTATTATTTTATTTTATTGTTTTTTTTAAATCAGGATTTAGGTTCGGACATAGGGTTGTCTGTCATCCTGAACAGGATGCCTGACTTCCATGTTGACCTCTCCACATGGTTGGGTGTGACTGGCGTTATACTCATCCATGTGGTAATCCTGTTTTGGAAATGGAGCGTTATTGCCACATGCATAAATCTATATATACATTTTTATTTGATGTTTCTTCTTGACAACTATGAAATGATACTGTGCACATGAGATTTTTATAAAATCAAAGCTTTTCTTTTTTCAATATAAACTGTGGTATATATAATATTCTTTAAGCCATGTCACCATTTTAGGAGTTATTCTGATCATTTCCAAGGTTTGCTATAATGTGACCGCATTGACAGGATGCGTTTGTGGCTCAGCTTGCGTTCAGTTTCTGGTGCGAACACGTGATCTGTTATCATGTGAACACCCTGTCTATGGACACTAGTGGCCTGTGTGTGTTCCTCCTTCGATGCGATCACATTATTGCATCACATTTTTCTTTATGTAATGTGGAGGTAATGCGCCAACATGCGCTGTTAACCAAACCGGAAGCTAAATTGCATCCATGTTGGTTAGTTCTTGGCCCCCTCCATTATGTTTTTAATCGGTACACCTGATATTTTAATGCCAAAATTGCTTTTTTACATATTTTTTTAAATCTGGAATTCTGATGAATTAAGGAGATAATATGAATTCACATACCGTACTTTAATGGAAGTTAATAATCTCTTAACAGTATGGATAATTGTATATTATTTAAAAATATATATTTTTTATGTTTATACACAATACGAATCAAACACATTAAATGTAATTCAATTATTATTAGTTTTCATTAAATAATCACCTGAGTTTTATTTGTAATTGGCACTATTTACTTTTGTCACTGCTTGAGAAAGGTCCCATTGTGTGGACTGAAACGTTGCTTTTGGTTGAATAAACGCCCCTTTTCTTGAGGCTGTGACGTGTCTCTATACAACACCACAATGGATTTAAAAATGAAACAAAGAAAATGTGCTTTAACTGCAGACTGTCAGCTTTAATTTGAGGGCATTTATATCAAAATCAGGTGAACTGTGTAGGAATTACAACAGTTTGCATATGTCCCTCCCACTTGTTAAGGAACCAAAAGTAATGGGACAATTGGCTTCTCAGCTGTTCCATGGCCAGGTGTGTGTTATTCCCTCATTATCCCAATTACAATGAGCAGATAAAAGGTCCAGAGTTCATTTCAAGTGTGCTATTTGCATTTGGAATCTGTTGCTGTTAACTCTCAAGATGAGATCCAAAGAGCTGTCACTATCAGTGAAGCAAGCCATCATTAGGCTGAAAAAACAAACAAACCCATCAGAGAGATAGCAAAAACATTAGGCATGGCCAAAACAACTGTTTGGAACATTCTTAAAAAGAAGGAACGCACCGGTGAGCTCAGCAACACCAAAAGACCCGGAAGACCACGGAAAACAACTGTGGTGGATGACCGAAGAATTCTTTCCCTGGTGAAGAAAACTCCCTTGACAACAGTTGGCCAGATCAAGAACACTCTCCAGGAGGTAGGTGTATGTGTGTCAAAGTCAACAATCAAGAGAAGACTTCACCAGAGTGAATACAGAGGGTTCACCACAAGATGTAAACCATTGGTGAGCCTCAAAAATAGGAAGGCCAGATTAGAGTTTGCCAAACGACATCTAAAAATGCCTTCACAGTTCTGGAACAACATCCTATGGACAGATGAGACCAAGATCAACTTGTACTAAAGTGATGGGAAGAGAAGAGTATGGAGAAGGAAAGGAACTGCTCATGATCCTAAGCATACCACCTCATCAGTGAAGCATGGTGGTGGTAGTGTCATGGCGTGGGCATGTATGGCTACCAATGGAACTGGTTCTCTTGTATTTATTGGTGATGTGACTGCTGACAAAAGCAGCAGGATGAAGGATGGAGGAAGCAGCCTAATGCTTCAGAACTCATTGGACAGCGCTTCACAGTGCAGATGGAAAATGACCCAAAGCATACTGCAAAAGCAACCAAAGAGTTTTTTAAGGGAAAGAAGTGGAATGTTATGCAATGGCCAAGTCAATCACCTGACCTGAATCAGATTGAGCATGCATTTCACTTGCTAAAGACAAAACTGAAGGGAAAATGCCCCAAGAGCAAGCAGGAACTGAAGACAGTTGCAGTAGAGGCCTGGCAGAGCATCACCAGGGATGAAACCCAGCGTCTTGTGATGTCTATGCGTTCCAGACTTCAGGCTGTAATTGACTGCAAAGGATTTGCAACCAAGTATTAAAAAGTGAAAGTTTGATTTATGTTTATTATTCTGTCCCATTACTTTTGGTCCCTTAACAAGTGGGAGGCACATATGCAAACTGTTTTAATTCCTACTCCATTCACCTGATTTGGATGTAAATACCCTCAAAGTAAAGCTGACAGTCTGCAGTTAAAGCACATCTTGTTTTATTTTAAATCCATTGTGGTGGTGTATAGAGCCAAAAATTTTAGAATTGTTTCGAGGTCCCAATATTTATGGACCTGGATGTACATATATATATATATATATATATATATATATATACTAGCTGAAGGACCCGGGTATATTTATTCTATTTCATTTAATGTTTGGGTGTGTCGTTAAAAGATATCAACACTATCCACTATAGCAGTGACATCTACAGCACTCCGCCCCCAAAACAGTGACCTCCACAGCTCCCCACCGCTTAACACTGACCCTCCCTCACAGTGCCCCGTCCCTTAAAATTGGACCTTCGCAGCAGCCCACCCCCTTAACTTTGACCTTTACAGCAGCCTTTCCCTTTAACAGTGACTTTCACAGCATACCACCCCCTTGACAGTGCCGTCCACAGGGGCTCGTCCCCTTAACAGCGGCCTTTACTGGAGCGGGGGCGTGTCTGGTTGAACAGCTCACTCTAGGACATCAGTTCTGTACTGTCTGAGTGTAAGCTGCAGGGAGAAAGTCACCCTCCCTCCCACCTTTTGAGGGTGTTGATTCTTACCTTCCTTTTTTTTTTATCCCTGTCGTCTTAGGAGTGAAGGGGGCGTGGTCTAATAAGACTAGGGCGTGGCTTAGTGGGACCTAGAAGTTGATTTTTAACTTTATTTTTTTAATCTCAGTCGGCTAAGGAGTGGGAGGGAGTGTGGCCTAACCAGATCAGGGGCGTGGCTTAGCGCTACATGGGGCGGGGTTTTAAGTCTTTTGAGGGTGGACACATTGTGGCAGGGGGCATGTCTGGGTTCCTTCCTGCAAGAGTGATGCCCCTCTGGACACCTTTCTGGCTCATTTGCATACCAAATAAACTGGATTTTCAGAGGATAAAAACATCTATTGCTAGAACAAAGGCACATCTTGAAATTAGGTACTAAGTGCTATTAGGCCATGGCTTTTCTTCAATGATGATTATCCTGGTGACAGATTTCCTATAAAGCTCTCCTACAGCAGTGAAGATGGCTGGGTTGTTATGGAAACCTGGAGTAAAACTGTGTATGTGGAGGCTGGAGGACCTGCGATCTTTTATCGGCTGATAAGGGTCATGTGACCAAGCTTCTATTAGCTAATGCATTTTTTGGGAATATCTCAGGAACGGTACATCCTAGAGAGCTGAGACCTGCTCTTAAACCTTCCCGGACACCTGATGTACCTGTGTGCCAAATTTCGTGATTGTAAGGCTACTTTCACACTAGCGTTTTTCTTTTCCGGCATAGAGTTCCGTCCTAGGGGCTCTATACCGGAAAAGAACTGATCAGGCATCTCCCCATGCATTCTGAATGGGGAGTAATCCGTTCAGGATGCATCAGGATGTCTTCAGTTCAGTCATTTTGACTGATCAGGCAAAAGAGAAAACCGTAGCATGCTACCTTCCCTGCCATCGGTTCCCTGTCACAGCAGCGAGGGGACCCGATGGACACCCTGCACATGTCTGAAGCTCGCACGTGCCTCGGTCAGCGCTGACCGTGGCCGTGCAGGGGTTAATGCGCCGGCATCTGTGATTTTATTGGCGCATACAGCAGGGGTCCGGCTATCAGTGACTGCCGGACCCCTGCCCCCGATCGGGCTGGCGCAGCTCCTGCACCTGCCTGATCACCATGCAGTACATTTACGTCACTGGGCTTTAAGTCATATCCAGATCAGACATATATGTACGTCATCGGGCGGTGGGGGATGTATCTAATGTAATGATGTACGGGGTCTTTTACTGGAATACAGAATGATGATTGCAGTTTATGTATATACACACACACACACATATACACTCACCTAAAGAAATATTAGGAACACCATACTAATACTGTGTTGGACCCCCTTTTGCCTTCAGAACTGCCTTAATTCTACGTGGCATTGATTCAACAAGGTGCTGATAGCATTCTTTAGAAATGTTGGCCCATATTGATAGGATAGCATCTTGCAGTTGATGGAGATTTGAGGGATGCACATCCAGGGCACGAAGCTCCCGTTCCACCACATCCCAAAGATGCTCTATTGGGTTGAGATCTGGTGACTGTGGGGGCCATTTTAGTACAGTGAACTCATTGTCATGTTCAAGAAACCAATTTGAAATGATTCGAGCTTTGTGACATGGTGCATTATCCTGCTGGAAGTAGCCATCAGAGGATGGATACATGTTCTCATTCTGTTTACGCCAAATTCGGACTCTACCATTTGAATGTCTCAACAGAAATCGAGACTCATCAGACCAGGCAACATTTTTCAAGTCTTCAACAGTCCAATTTTGGTGAGCTCGTGCAAATTGTAGCCTCTTTTTCCTATTTGTAGTGGAGATGAGTGGTACCCGGTGGGGTCTTCTGCTGTTGTAGCCCATCCGCCTCAAGGTTGTGCGTGTTGTGGCTTCACAAAAGCTTTGTTGCATACCTCGGTTGTAACGAGTGGTTATTTCAGTCAATGTTGCTCTTCTATCAGCTTGAATCAGTCGGCCCATTGTCCTCTGACCTCTAGCCTCCACAAGGCATTTTCGCCCACAGGACTGCCGCATACTGGATGTTTTTCCCTTTTCACACCATTCTTTGTAAACCCTAGAAATGGTTGTGCGTGAAAATCCCAGTAACTGAGCAGATTGTGAAATACTCAGACCGGCCCGTCTGGCACCAACAACCATGCCACGCTCAAAATTGCTTAAATCACCTTTCTTTCCCATTCTGACATTCAGTTTGGAGTTCAGGAGATTGTCTTGACCAGGACCACAACCCTAAATGCATTGAAGCAACTGCCATGTGATTGGTTGACTAGATAATTGCATTAATGAGAAATAGAACAGGTGTTCCTAATAATTCTTTAGGTGAGTGTATATATTTCTGTGTATATAAAATGCACGAAATCAGCCAATTACATCATAAATCTGTAGTTCGCTGTGTGTATAAATATACTCATGGCGAGGTAGAGATGTATGATTTAACCGGCTAATTTGCTACATGTCACACCAGTTAATAAGTAATCAATTGTAAAGGGATGAAATACTTTATTTTCATAACTGTATATATACATTACAGACTCCTCTTCAAATCTGACCATTTTTTAAATATGGCCATCCTAGGGTGATTGCCCTTAAACTTCCTCCTGAGCTTGGAACGGGTCTCCCTCACAATGGCCTGCTTCTCAGCGTGGACCCGGGTCCGGTCAAAGCCACGTTCTAACACGCGCTGCAGGATAAAGATGCAAGCATATAATCCCAATTTTTTTTTATACAAGTATTGTAAATTATGTCCTCAGCAAAACATTAAAAAGTATTTTGTCTTCGAAGGGAAAATATTAGATTTAATGTTACCGTTATAAGATCGGATTGTATTGCGATTGTATGTGTGTGGGGTCTGAGCAATCGGATATTGGCCAGCTGAGCAGACCTGTCTAGTGAAGTGACAGTACGGTCACAGCTAGTTCGCCTCCCTGTGGTGCACCCTGGGTAACTCTAAATAAACCAGCAAATACTGGCAGTAAGACAAAGAAAGCTTTTGCTGAGTCCGGACCAACAGGACACAAACTCTAATCTATAGACTGTGTATGTGTGAGTGTGGGGAAGGGGGGGGTGTATATAGTGTGTGTCAGGAAAATGGATGTGCAATGTGCATGTGAGAGGTATTTCTATGCTGTTCATACGTACATGCTGCAGACATACTGCTGTGATGTTACAACAATACTTAGTGCACCAATCAGTAATATCTACTTAGACATGATAAAAAGAGATGTTATATGTATCACGAAAAAAAATTCGGATCATAAGTGGTGATTTTCGCAATCACGAATATTTTATAACACTCTATCTGAATATAAAGTGATTGGTCTGACATGCATGTGAAATGTAATCAAATACACTGGTGTAATGTGAAATTACTTACAGTGATCATGAGTTCTTCCTCACTGTCTCGAAAATTGCTTCCGACCATCTTTTCCAATCGCCTCAAACTTTGGGTAATTCGAAAACAGTTGTTAGGCCACTCCCCTTTTTGCGCATTTTAGTAATGGGGAAAAAAATGCAAAGAAAGATGGCGAAATCACGAATATATGACGAATATTCGCCCATATATTCGCGAAATATCGCGAAATCGAATATTGCCCCTGCCGCTCAACACTAGTGTCTACATGGAGGAGAGATTTCCTCTTTAATCTAGCATTCCTTGGTTCACACTATTAAGTCCTCCTCTTGAATGCATAGTGGGCTTCCCCCTGAAGTGACAAAAACAAAACAGTGTTTCTTTCTAACTATGTGACATCAAGCTTCCAGCACAGCAAGTAGCAAAGACCAAACTAGATCCTACACATTTCGAGAAAAATATATGTTTTCCTTTGTCAGGGAAAGTCTGATTTTACTCTTCTTATCAGTGTGTTGACATTTGTTAGAGGTGGGTAGAAAATGTTATCCACTTGCTGCTGCCCTAGCGGTAGTAAATGGCAGCTGTGCCAGTGTTTTTATATTGTTTTTTTTCAGCATCCTCATTGGTATTGCAAAATTGTTATGAGCCTTGTGTCATCATCAACAGCTAATACAATGGCATCACCATATCTTTAGCAATGTTGCCGTTTCATTTGTTGCTTAAGAATAGATATAGATAAAAACAAACAAGGTAGCTGAATGTGGCATTAGTGTGAAAATAGCAGTGTAGCTGCAGGCCAAGTATTTATGTGTAGTTACCAATAGTCCACTATTTCCAATAATGGGGCATTCTGGTGATGTCATGCATGCCTGTTATTGTTTTCTATATAATTTGAATAAATACAGTAATAAATCAAAAACCTAATTTCATGCTCACTGCTTACTCTTCACTCAGCCTCCCCTGGTCAAATATTAATGACCAGGGTAGGCTGAGTGAAAACAAATTAAAACTCATTTTCAGGTTGCTGAATATGCAGTAATGAGACTATTTATAAAAGGGGAAAACATATGTCAAACTACAAGCTTTATAAATAACTGTCTACTGAATATTGATTGGTTATTTGTGAAAGCAATGTATTAGAAGAATACCCTTTATTGTCCCTCAGTGGGGAAATTTTGGCATAACAGCAGCAATCACATTCACAACAGGAGGAAAAATAAAAGCAATTAGAGTAAAAATACAAGAAAAACATAACACAGAATTGACCTAAAAAATTCACTACTGTGTTTTTGGGAACAGTGGTGGTTATAAATCCTAACCACTGCTGGGAGGAAGGACCTATGATAACGTTCCTTCGTGCACCTAGGATGCAGCAGTCTGTCACTGAAGGAGCTCTCCAGCTCCACAACAGCTTCATGCATGGGGTGGGAGACATTGTCTAACAGTGATGTTAATTTTGCTAGAGTTCTTCTGTCACCCACCTCCTTCACTGGATCAAGGGGACAACCAGGACAGAGCTGGCCTTCTTAATGAGCTTTTCTAATCTCTGTCTCTCAGCCACAGAAAAGCTGCTCCCCCAACAAACCACACTATAGAATATAGCTGATGCCACCACTGAGTAAAAGAAGATCTTTAGGAGCGTCCCCTGCACTCCAAAGGACCTCAGTCTCCTCAACAGATAGAGTCTGCTCTGACCATTTTTAAAAAGAGCATTAGTGTTGTGGCTCCAGTCGATTTTGTTGTTCAGGTGAACACCCAGGTACTTATAAGAGTCCCCCACCTCAATGTCTGTTCCCTGTATGTTCACCGGAACCAAAGTAGAGGGCCTGTGTCTGCGGAAATCCACCACCATCTCCTTGGTTTTGCCTGCATTGATCTGGAGCTGGTTCCGCTGACAAATCCTGTGTCCCCTGTCTGTACTCTGAGTCGTCCTCACCTGTGATAAGGCCGACTATGGCAGAGTCATCAGAGAACTTCTGTAGGTGGCAGCCTGGGTTGTTGATGGGGAAGAGGAACAGTGGCAGCATAAATCCCTGTGGTGCCCCCGTACTGCAGAACAGCTTGTCAGAGACACAACCCTGAGATTTAACAAACTGTGGTGTTCTGTGAGGTAGTCAAGTATCCAATGTGACATGTGGTAGTGCACTCCTGCCATCTCCAGCTTGCCCTCAGAAGTCCAGGTTGGATGGTGTTAAAAGCACTGCAGAAATAAAAAAAACATGATCCTCACAGTGCTTCCAGGCCTCTCCAGGTGAGTTAGAGCTCAGTGTAGGAGGTAGATGATGGCATCATCCGCCCAGATGCCAGGCTGGTAGGCAAACTGCAGTGGATCCAATGAAGACCTCACCAGGGGGCAAAGATGGTTGAGAACCAGCCTCTTGAGGGTCTTCATCAAGTGTGAGGTCAGTGCTACCGGCCTGTATCTGTTGAGATCTTTCGGGTGTGAGGTATCTGGCACTGGTACCACACAGGAGGCCTTCCACAGCTGTGGTACCTTCCCCAGCCTCAGGCTCATGTTGAACATTTGACCCATAATGCCGCACAGTTGGTCTGAGCAGCACTTTATGAGCCTGGAGCTGATGCCATCTGGTCCTGCAGCTTTACACACCTTGATTTTCTGTAGTTCCTTCCTCACCTGGAGTGTGATGAAGGACAAGGTGGGCGTGTGGGGAGGGGGGTGAACGATGGAGTCCTCTGGTATAGGGGGGGAGAGTGGTGGTAGGTTGCTGAGAGGTGAACAGGCAGTGATGGTAGTGGTGGGGGAAGAAGATGGGGGGTGTTTGTAGCAACATGGGGGATTGGGCCAGGGGAGGGGTGGGTATCTGGTCAAACATATTGAAGAATTGTTTCAACTCATTAACCCACCCGAAATCACCTGCAGTCTGGATTTGACCCGGTTTGTGACCTGATATGGTTTACAGGCTTTTCCGGACCCCGCGTGTGTTATTCGGCTGCAGCTGGTCCTCCATCTTCTTCCTGTAGATTTTTCTCCTCTCTAATCTTCCTGCTCAGTTCCTTCTGCACAGTTTTAAGCTCCCCCTTGTTTCCAGATTTAAAGGCTCTTTTTTTTTCCTTGAGGAGAGCCTTTATTTCTGGATTAATCCAAGGCTTATTATTACTGTTTATAAAAACGTAATGAATAATATTATAAGTGAAGGTGTGTACTACTTGTATATCATTAACCACCCCAAACCAAATAAATTACTTCTGGGAATGCATGTAAAATAAAGAAATCTACTCACCTCTTATAAGCAGTTCCATTCCAGTGTTGAGGATCCTGTCCCTGCTGTTTCTTTTCCCCTGCACACTAGAAGTGTGACATTCCATCTGTAGTCACAAGCAATGCTGCAGCCATTCACTGGCCTCAGTAAAGATGTGCCCCTAGGCAGCAAGTGACCATAGTGCCTCAGTGGTCACGTGTTGCTGAGGAACACATAACCTCTGAGAAAGGCTGCAGTGTAAGTGACCATGGGTCGTCACACTTCCGGTCTGCTGGAGACCTAAAGCACAAGACCTTTGATGCCAGAATAGAGCTGCTTTCAAAAGATAAGTAGCTTTATTTTTTTATTTGACCCACGTTCCTGGTGGCTATTAATTATGGTTTGGAGATTGGGGGTTAGACAACCCCTTTAACTTGAACTGGAAGCATTAAAAAAATTAGATAATAAAAATTATGATGCATCAATCATATTTATATCTCATGAACCCAACAAAACCATGGGTATGAAGCCTGCATTAAGTACTTTGTATGTCGTATATGATCCGTATATCCCCAAGAAGTAATGCTTTCAGCATGTAAAGCATTTAGGCTGGATTTCCACAACAGGAGAGTAAGTGTAAAGGACAGATAATACCTCACCACTTTTTTTGATCTACTCATGGATTTGGCTCCCAAAGCTACATCATAAAATATGAATCTGGAAACCAAGTTTTACTGGAATTTTAACAAGCACAGTGATCCCTCAAGATACAATATTAATTGGTTCCAGGAAGGCCATTGTATGTTGAAACCATTGTAACTTGAGTAATTGGTTCCAAAGCTTCAAAATGTCATTATATTTTAGAAAAAATAAGCAGATAACTTAGACAGTTAAAACAAGTCCTTATTTACATATAACAGTCAGGAATAGCTGCTAACTGACAACTTATACAGCTATTTCACCCGAGAAGTGGCCTTGAATGGTTGGAGTCTGAGGCGTTGTATGTTGAGATTAGTTTGTAACTGTAGCATTGTTTGTGACTACAGATGGAATGTCACACTTCCGGTGTGCTGGGGAAAAGAAACAGCACTGGAAAGGAGCTGCTTATAAAAGGTGAGTAGCTTTATTTCTTTATTTTACCTAACATGTCATCCAAGATAACAAAAAAATTAATATTTTAGAAAAATAAGCAGACAACAAAGACAGATAAACCAAGTCCTTACATATAACAGTCAGGAATATCTGCTAACTGACAACTAATACAGCTATTTTACTAGAGAAGTGGTCTTGAATGGTTGGATCTTAGTCTGAGGTATTGTATGGTGAGACTAGTTTCAACTTACGATGGGTCAGAAAAGACCATTGTATGTTCCAGTTAAGCTAACCTCTTATTAACTACTTTCTCACATGAGATGGAATTTTAAGGAGGTATTTATTTAATTTCACTGTATGCTAGATTAACATATTGCTTGGGTTTCCCATGAAGAAGGATAAGGCGCATTGACCTAATAGTATATCAAGGGCATCAGGTAGTTGTGGCACCTTGAAGAACTACATATGTCAAGGTACTCACAAGAGCATCACTATAGAGACAGCCTGGCACCAGATAAAGGTTATTAATCTTGGAAAGTTTTGATATCGTAAAAATTACTTTTTTCCCTTTAAAACATTTTTTTTCATTGTACAAAAGTACAAAAGCAAAAATGAAATTATACATACAGTTAACTTGTTATTTTTCTTGTATGGTTAAAAAAAAGCAAAAAACAAAGGCAAAATTGCTGTTTACCGCGTACCCTCCAATCCCCTAAAATGAATAGAAGTTGATCAATTCACCGGTGCCACAAAAACTTGTCCTACAAGAAAAAAGCCCTCATAAAAATACATTGATGGGAAAAATGATGGCTCTTGTAATTTATATGATTATATTTTCATCCGCACAATGCTCCGTTTTGTGTAGGATGCCTTTGTGGTGCATGTGGACCGCGCCGGCATCCTCCATTGTACGCATTTTTTGCTGGGGATGGTCGTTTGCTGCGGTCCACATGCGGTGGGACTGCTCCCCCAATAAGAAACAAGCTACAGTGTTTGGGGTTTGAGCAGTTCCCCCATATTTGCCACTATATTTCTGTGATTTTCTCTTGGAATACAAGGATGAACAATTAACAAACTTGCCCAGTGGTGAAAAGGCCAGGTCGTTAAAAGGGTAAATGTCTTTTTTTTCAAGGTATCTGTGTCCAAACATCATTGTATGGTACAGTAACATATCAAGATATAGCTACCAGACTATAGTCCAAACCCCCCCCCCCCCCCCAAAAAAAAAAATATAATATTAACTGTGTAAAAAAGAAAACCCACTCACCTTTTGAAAGTCCCTCCACCTTAGTACCAAGTCTCCAATCCCTGGTGTACTGGAATTTTGTGCCATCTAGTCATTCAGTAGTCTCAGTGATGACATATTCCTGTGTGGCACGTGACCACAGAAACTTCACGGAGGGGCTTTCAAAGCTGAGCAATTTATCTTTCTGTGTTTTCCATAATTTCTAGCGCTTATTAATTATTTTTTTGGGGGGTGGAGGGTAAGGGGGGTTTAGACAACCCAGAGTTTTTAACTTAACTTATCGTATCCCCTATCCACAGCAAAGGGGATTATTATCTGATTGTTGGGGAGTTGATCTCTGGGACCCCACCAATCCCCTGAATGGGAGTTCTATTTCCTCATATGAACAGAGCAGCAGGTCAAGCTCACATGCTGTTATTCCATTCATTTTCTTTAGGACTGCGTTAAATAGACAAGAGCTGTTCTCATCTACTGTATCTCCAGGAGTCCCATGTAGGGTTGGGCGATATCAAAAATATTCAGACGATAACGATATTAAGAAATTTATCGCTATAACGATATATATCACGATAAATACCAGTTTAAAAGAAAAAAACCACAAGGAGACATTATACTGTATGGGGAAGCCACAAGGAGACGTTATACTATATGGGGCAGCCACACGGAGACGTTATACTGTATGGGGCAGCTACACGGAGACGTTATACTGTATGGGGCAGCCACACGGAGACGTTATACTGTATGGGGAAGCCACACGGAGACGTTATACTGTATGGGGCAGCCACACGGAGACATTATACTGTATAGGGCAGCCACACGGAGACGTTATACTGTATAGGGCAGCCACACGGAGACTTTATACTGTATGGGGCAGCCACACGGAGATGTTATACTGTATGGGGCAGCCACACGGAGACGTTATACTGTATGGGGCAGCCACAAGGAGACGTTATACTGTATGAGGGAAGACACAAGGAGACGTTATACTGTATGGGGGCAGCCACAAGGATACATTATACTGTATGGGGGGCCACAAGAAGATGTTGCACTGTATGGGGGACACAAGGAGACGTTATAATAAATTATTGTGGCCACAGGCCACCATACAATAATGTCTTCTTGTTGCTCATGTTTGGGGGACTCATGTGACTCATTATTCCCTAATGCCTGCTATTATAGATCAATGTGCTGACACTAACTGCAGCTTGCAGGCAGGAAGGGAAGGACCAGGCCAGGGCCACAGAAGACATAGACAGTCTGACATACCACCTTTATTTATGACACTATTCTAGGATTTTTAGGGTCTCTCATTCACTCCTGTTCCTCTGCCTGGACACTCCTCGCGGGCCAGGAGTTGGGCGAAGTCTTGTGCAGAGGGAGTCTGGAGAGACTTTTCTCGCGGCTGCCTCGCTTGTGTGCTCTGATTCTAACATCAGATGTCGGTGGGCGGAGATTTGAATATGGGAGCAAGGAAGAAGTAATAAGTTTGTAATTTCGTCATCAGAGCACACGAGCGAGGCAGCCACGGGAACAGTCTCTCCAGAAACACCCTACTTGGAGAGTTCGCCACATACAATAGAACTGGCCCGGGTGGGTCACGGACAGTGATGTCAGATGGTGGGTGGAGTCTGGAGACTTGAATATGGGAGGCGGAGCAAGAAGGAGCCAGGAGCGAGTGCCGGGAAGGGAAGCAATGTTTTATACTTCTCAGAGCTATGCAAGGTGCAGGGGCGGGCGGACACAGATTTAGAAGCGGGCAGCGCACATGACCACTCCTATGACGTCACAAAATACCGCGGTAATTAGAAAACAGCGATATCTCCGTATCGCTGTTCTTTAATACCGCGGTATATCGTTGCCACCGGTATACCGCTCAACCCTAGTCCCATGGAGATTGAATGGATCCACAAGCATACCCTGCCACTCCATTCATACAGGGGAACAGTGCACTTGGAGGTACTGTGGCCTTTTCATGCACTGCATCTACTTAGCAGCAGGGTACTGCAGCTTTGTCTTTGATCAAGTGAATGGGACAATACTGCGACATCCTGCACTTCCACTACTAAGTAGATAGTGTGCAGGTAGACAGACCCATATAAGCTATGAAAAGTCCACAGTATTCGCACAAGTGCCACAGCCCCTCCAAACAGCTAATTGGGCGGGATGCCAAGAGTCAGACCCACATCAAACGGATATTAGACATTAACCTGGGGATAGGCCATCAATATCCTAAAGTCAGAAAATCCCTTTAAATGTCTGTAAGCATTTTGCCCATCAGCATAAAACAACTTTAAACCTTAAAACATCATTATTGCCAACCATGCAAGACATTTATTTTACATTAAACTACTTTGTCTTTTGGTTTTCCTCTATTAGTTCAGTCCCGACCTTTTGGGATTTGCACCCTCTCATTATTTTTTTATTGGAGACGTTTAGAAAAGATCAGCTCATATTTACTTATCCTCAGCCTAAATACCCCTTGAGTCTCTTCTGAGATTTAATGAACATTATTTCCAAGTTATAACCAAGTTAAAAATTCTACAGTGTCAAAGACCATTACTCTAGAGAAATCACTAGGCTGCTAGGAAAATCAAGCCATTGATTCTAATCCAGCGCAAGATAAGTATAATTGCTGTTCATAACTCTGGCAATTTAATGAAAACAGAGTGTGAGACATATTTTGACTTTATCTGCTTTACATGATGTTGAGTGAAATATTTAGCTCTAAGCTTTGCTGAATTTGTAATAGATTCTCTGCATATGTGGGACGTAAGAAACGAACATATGCACATTGTAGGACAAGTCAGGCGTTCTTCCTTCAGGCACTGAGTTCTGTAGTATCTACATTGCTTCAGCGAGGTCACTGATGCTTTTTTAACGAGGTGATCACATGCAAATATTAATTGCTGGATGTTCATTGCAAGCAAAAAGAAGTCTCTGCTGCGGCTACAGTCTGTATGTATACAGTTTCTGGCAGACCCTGGAATTGCCGACTTTTAAACAGGTTATCTAAACTGTTAGAAGCATCTCTATACAGGACAGTGCTACATCTCGTACTGCTCTTTACCTGTGCCAGGATGAGCCAGTCTTTTGGACACTAAATGAGAGTGGCTACATTAGAATTTTTTTGGTACACTGTGTTTACTGTATGATGCCTTGAAGAAGCTCCTGTCCTCTACATCTTGCTGAATCGCTGTTAACTGTATTCAAAGATGCTATAAAACAGGCACATGGACCATAGAAACATAGAAACATAGACTGTGTCGGCAGATAAGAACCATTTGGCCCATCTAGTCTGCCCAATATACTGAGTACTATGGATAGCCCCTGGCCCTATCTTATATGAAGGATGGCCTTATGCCTATCCCATGCATGCTTAAACTCCTTCACTGTATTTGCAGCTACCACTTCTGCAGGAAGGCTATTCCATGCATCCACTACTCTCTCAGTAAAGTAATGCTTCCTGATATTACTTTTAAACCTTTGCCCCTCTAATTTAAAACTATGTCCTCTTGTAGCAGTTTTTCTTCTTTTAAATATTCTCTCCTCTTTTACCTTGTTGATTCCCTTTATGTATTTAAAAGTTTCTATCATATCCCCTCTGTCTCGTCTTTCTTCCAAGCTATACATGTTAAGGTCTTTTAATCTTTCCTGGTAAGTTTTATCCTGCAATCCATGTACCAGTTTAGTAGCTCTTCTCTGAACTCTCTCCAAAGTATCAATATCCTTCTGGAGATATGGTCTCCAGTACTGAGCACAATACTCCAAATGAGGTCTCACTAGTGCTCTGTAGAGCGGCATGAGCACCTCCCTCTTTCTACTGGTAATTCCTCTCCCTATACACCCAAGCATTCTGCTAGCATTTCCTGCTGCTCTATGACTTTGTCTGCCTACCTTTAAGTCTTCTGAAATAATGACCCCTAAATCCCTTTCCTCAGATACTGAGGTTAGGACTGTATCACTGATTTTATATTCTGCTCTTGGGTTTTTACGCCCCAGGTGCATTATTTTGCACTTATCCACATTAAATTTTAGTTGCCAGATTTTTGACCATTCCTCTAGTTTTCCTAAATCCTTTTCCATTTGGTGTATCCCTCCAGGAACATCAACCCTGTTACAAATCTTTGTGTCATCAGCAAAAAGACACACCTTACCATCGAGGCCTTCTGCAATTTCGCTGATAAAGATATTAAACAATATGGGTCCCAGAACAGATCCCTGAGGTACCCCACTGGTAACAAGACCTTGGTCTGAATATACTCCATTGACTACAACCCTCTGTTGCCTGTCCCTCAGCCACTGCCTAATCCATTCAACAATATGGGAGTCCAAACCCAAAGACTGCAATTTATTGATAAGCCTTCTGTGTGGGACAGTATCGAAAGCCTTACTGAAGTCTAGATAAGCGATGTCTACTGCACCTCCGCCATCTATTGTTTTAGTCACCCAATCAAAAAAATCAATAAGATTAGTTTGACATGATCTCCCTGAAGTAAACCCATGCTGTTTTTCATCTTTCAATCCATGGGATTTTAGATGTTCCACAATCCTCTCCTTAAGTATGGTTTCCATTAATTTCCCCACTATTGATGTCAGGCTTACTGGCCTATAGTTGCCCGATTCCTCCCTACTACCTTTCTTGTGAATCGGCACAACATTTGCTAATTTCCAATCTTCTGGGACGACACCTGTTGCCAGTGATTGGCTAAATAAATCTGTTAATGGTTTTGCTAGTTCACCGCTGAGCACTTTTAATAGCTTTGGGTGTATCCCATCAGGCCCCTGTGACTTATTTGTATTGATTTTAGACAGCTGACTTAGGACCTCTTCCTCTGTAAAGACACATGCATCAAAAGATTCATTAGTCTTCTTTCCTAACTGAGGTCCATTTCCTTCATTTTCCTTCGTAAAGACTGAACAGAAGTATTCATTGAGGCAGTCAGCTAGTTCTTTATCTTCTTCCATATACCTCCAGCCAAAGGAAACAGTTGGCTGGAGATGACTGGGTTTTGACTTGGGCTCGCTATGCAATAATTATTGTTTTAAAGGGATCGTCCTTGTTCATAGCTCAACCCGGACATTGTTCACCAGGTAGTCCCTCTAAGTGGAGCTGAATCACGCAAGGCAAAGGCTTTATCAGCAGATCCGGTGACGTTGTAAAACCAGCTAGGCAGCGCTAAAGCCAACTCATTAGTGTCGGTGACGTACCAGAAACACTGCTAGGTGGAAGCCTCTGCCTAGCAGTGTAAGAATATAAACAAAATAAAAAATTCACGGCACTCAGATATGTTGATGCAGCTTAAAGTAGATTATTTATTCCATCCACATGTAATTTTCAATATGTATGGCCTACGTTTCGTTTCGGTCCGCACCGGACCTTGATCACGGCCTATAAAAATATATATAGTATAAGTAAATTATAAAGTTTAATATACTATCAGGTAATGACTAAAAGAGAGAAAAGGAAAAAAGAAAAAAGAGGGGGGAGGGAATAAAAGGAGGGGAAATAAATGAAAAGAGGAAAATTGTCACAATTAGGAATATAGTTGTAACATCAATCATGGATATCATCAGAAGATCAATTAACGATTAAATATAGAGAAAACAGGTGTATAAGCTTTTTATTGGTATAGTTAATCAGGAAATATGGCATCGAAATTTAATGCATAATCAAAGTGATATACTAATAGCCATGGAGAAGCTGACCTGAACAAGTATAGCCACATGATTTGATATAGACCAAAACATTTTTTTTGCAGGGAATGTATTCGATTCACAAAGTGAAACTAGATATAGCATTAAACTGGTCATGGTAATTAAGGTACAACAGATTATCTATACACATGAAAGCCTCTTCTCCATAAGTTTTATCCAACTATACCTAAATTTTCTAAACCTATGAGAATGTGCTACAAGCGTCCAAGGAATATACGCGACATGCTAGTGAAAGCTGACATTGGCTACCTTACAAAACGTCCAATACAAACCACACTATCTTCTGTGCAAACAGGCACATTTCCTTGTTTAAATTGTGCACAATGCACCAATGTTTTGAAGGGAAACACATTTACCCACCCACATTCAAGAAAAATAAACTACCCAAAAGGCTTTCATACCTGTGCTACATCATACGTAGTGTACCTGATAAAATGCCCTTGCGGGCTCGCATACATCGGTGAAACATCCCGATGTGTGCGCGACCGCATAAGTAAACATAAGTCTGATATTCTTTGTAGAAAATCTGAATTTCCCATACCTCAACATTTAATTAACTCTAATCATCAGATTAGTCACCTTTAAATTTTTACATTTTGGAACACACCTCGACTTCACGTAGGGGCGTTAACCGTAAGCTATTGCTGAGACAGCGCGAGTCCAACTGGATACACGAGCAAAAGACTCTGTACTAGAGTTGAGCGGACACCTAAATGTTCGGGTTCGGCAGGTTCGGCCGAACTAGAAAAAAAAGTTCAAGTTCGGCACCCGAACTTGACCTGAACTTTAACCCGAACCGGAACCCCATTGAAGTCAATGGGGACCCGAACTTTTGGCCACTAAAATGGCTCTAAAATAGCCCTGGAAATAGCTAGAGGGCTGCAAAAGGCAGCAAAATGTACTTAAGAGCATGGCAAATGCTCTGCAAACAAATGTGGATAGGGAATGAATTAAAAAAACATAAAAGACCTTAAAAAAATAAAAATAAGGAATGATGTAGGAGGAAGAGGTTGAGGAGGCGGTGAATGGGTGGATGTGGCCGTGTAGGCTCACGTGGTGGTCTAGGTGGAAGCGGCGGCGAAGGAGGAATAGGGAGCCAACACAGATGTGTGTTATTTTGCATTTTTACATAGGGGTATCCCCCAAAATATTGGAACATATATAAAAAAAATAATAATAGAATAAGTGCACTTGAGTACAAAGATGGATGGTTGAGGCTGTTAGAACTGTCTATTCTGCACAAGGTACAGACAAGTCTTGTGGGATCCAGGCCTGGTTCATTTTAATGAACGTGAGCTTGTCCACGTTGGCTGTGGACAGGCGACTGCGTCTGTCTGTAATGACGCTTCCTGCCGTGCTAAATACACGTTCAGAGAGTACACTGGCTGCAGGGCAGGCCAGCACCTCCAAGGCATACAGGGCAAGCTCTGGCCATGTGGACAATTAGGAGACCCAGAAGTTGAATGGGGCAGAACCATCAGTCAGTACGTGTAGGCGTGTGCACAGGTACTGTTCCACCATGTTGTTCAAATGCTGCCTCCTGCTAACACGCTCCATATCAGCAGTTGGAGCCGGTTGTTGCGGCGAGGTGACAAAGCTTTTCCACATGTCGGCCATGCTAACCCTGCCTTCTGAGGTGCTGGCACTGACACAGCTGAGTTGGCGACTTCTTCCTCCTTCCCTGCCTTCGCCCTGTGCTTCCACTTGTCCCCCGGCGTCAGTCGGGAATGCTCTCAGGAGCGCGTCTACCAGCGTGCGCATGTAGTCGAGCATCTTCCGATCACGCTCCAGTGAGGGAATTAAGGACGGCACATTGTCTTTTTAACAGGGATCCAGCAGGGTGGCCACCCAGTAGTCACACGTTAAAATGTGGGCAACTCTGCTGTCGTTGCGCAGGCACTGCAGCATGTAGTCGCTCATGTGTGCCAGGCTGCCCAGAGGTAAGGACAAGCTGTCCTCCGTGGGAGGCGTATCGTCTGCGTCCTCCGTATCCCCCCAGCCACGCACCAGTGATGGGCCCGAGCTGCGTTGGGTGCCACCCCGCTGTGAACATGCTTCATTCTCCTCCTCATCCTCCTCGTCCTCCAGTAGTGGGCCCTGGCTGGCCAAATTTGTACCTGGCCTCTGCTGTTGCAAAAAAACTCCCTCTGAGACACTTCTAGAAGACTGGCCTGAAAGTGTTAGAGATGACCCCTCTTCCTCCTCCTCGTCCTGGGCCACCTCCTCTTCCATCATCGCCCTAAGTGTTTTCTCAAGGAGACATAGAAGTGGTATTGTAACGCTGATAACGGCGTCATCGCCACTCGCTATGTTGGTGGAGTACTTGAAACAGCACAACAGGACACACAGGTCTCGCATGGAGGCCCAGTCATTGGTGGTGAAGTGGTGCTGTTCCGCAGTGCGACTCACCCGTGCGTGCTGCAGCTGAAACTCCACTATGGCCTGCTGCTGCTCGCACAGTCTCTCCAGCATGTGCAAGGTGGAGTTCCACCTGGTGGGCATGTCGCATATGAGGCGGTGAGCGGTAAGGCCGAAGTTACGCTGTAGAGTAGACAGCCGAGTGGCGGCAGGATGAGAACGCCGGAAGCGCGCACAGACGGCCCGCACTTTATGCAGCAGCTCTGACATGTCGGGGTAGTTGTGAATGAATTTCTGCACCACCAAATTCAGCACATGCGCCAGGCAAGGGATGTGCGTCAAACCGGTTAGTCCCAGAGCTGCAACCAACGAGATTTCGCCAATTATCGCACACCACCAGGTCGGGCTTGAGGCTCACTGGCAGCAACCACTCGTCGGTCTGTTGTTCTCTACCCCGCCACAACTCCTGCGCGGTGTGGGGCCTGTCCCCCAAACACATTCATTTCAGAACGGCCTGCTGACGTTTACCTCTGGCTGTGCTGAAGTTGGTGGTGAAGGTCTGTCGCTGACCAGATGAGGAGGTGGTAGAAGAGGAGGAGGAAGCCGAGTAGGAAGAGGAGGCAACAGGAGGCAAAGAATGATGCCCTGCGATCCTTGGCGGCGGAAGGACGTGTGCCAAACAGCTCTCCGCCTGGGGCCCAGCCGCCACTACATTTACCCAGTGTGCAGTTAGGGAGATATAGCGTCCCTGGCCGTGCTTACTGGTCCACGTATCTGTGATTAGGTGGACCTTGCCACAGATGGCGTTGCGCAGTACACACTTGATTTTATCGGATACTTGGTTCTTGGTTGTGCAGGGAGGGCACAGCTCTCCTGGAGAAGTAGTGGCGGCTGGGAACGACGTACTGTGGGACAGCAAGCGACATGAGCTGTTTGAAGCTGTCCGTCTCCACCAGCCTGAATGACAGCATTTCAAAAGCCAGTAGTTTAGAAATGCTGGCATTCAGGGCCAGGGATCGAGGGTGGCTAGGTGGGAATTAACGCTTTCTCTCACAGGTTTGTGAGATGGAGAGCTGAACGCTTCCGTGTGACATGGTGGAGATGCTTGGTGACGGAGGTGGTGTTGTTGGTGGCACATCCTCTGTTTGCTGGGCGGCAAGTGCCAACATTCCTCCAGAGGCGGAGGAAGAGGCCGAGGCAGCAGCAGAAGAGGGAGCAGGAGGGGCCTGAGCCCTTTCTTGGTTTTGAAGGTGCTTAATCCACTGCAGCCGTGTCACGCATGTAGATGCCTGGTCATGCAGGTTGTGCTAAGGTTCAGAACGTTAATGCCTCGCTTCAGGCTCTGATGGCACAGCATGCAAACCACTCGGGTCTTGTCGTCAGCACATTGTGTGAAGAAGTGCCATGCCAGGGAACTCCTTGAAGCTGCCTTTGGTGTGCTCGGTCCCTGGTGACGGTGGCCAGTAGAAGGCGAACTGTTTTGGCGACGGCTGCTCTGCTTTTGCACCCTGTTCCCTCTTTTGCAACGTTGTTGGCTCGGTCTCAACACTGCCTCTTCGTCCGAACTCTGAAAGTCAGTGGCACGACCTTCATTCCATGTGGGGTCTAGGACCTCATCGTCCCCTGCATCGTCTTCCACCCAGTCTTCCTCCCTGACCTCCTTTTCGGTCTGCACACTGCAGAAAGACGCAGCAGTTGGCACCTGTGTTTCGTCATCATCAGAGACGTGCTGAGGTGGTATTCCCATGTCCTCATCAGGAAACATAAGTTGTTGTGCATCGGTGCATTCTATGTCTTCCACCCCTGGGGAAGGGCTAGGTGGATGCCCTTGGGAAACCCTGCCAGCAGAGTCTTCAAACAGCATAAGAGACTGCTGCATGACTTGAGGATCAGACAGGTTTCCCGATATGCACGGGGGTGATGTGACAGACTGATGGGCATGGGTTTCAGGCGCCCCCTGTGCGCTTTCTGCAGAAGACTGGGTGGGAGATAATGTGAACCTGCTGGATCCACTGTCTGCCACCCAATCGACTAGCGCCTGTACTTGCTCAGGCCTTACCACCCTTAGAACGGCATTAGGCCCGACCAAATATCGCTGTAGATTCTGGCGGCTACTGGGACCTGAGGTAGTAGGTTTAGTAGGACGTGTAGCTGTGGCAGAACGGCCACGTCCTCTCCCTGCTTGTTCAGGTCAGCTTCTCCATGGTTATTAGTATATCACTTTGATTATGCATTAAATTTCGATGCCATAGTTCCTGATTAACTATACCAAACAAAGCTTATACACCTGTTTTCTCTATATTTAATCGTTAATTGATCTTCCTACGATATCCATGATTGATGTTACAACTATATTCCTAATTGTGCCAATTTTCCTCTTTTCATTTATTTTCACTCCTTTTATTCCCTCCCCCCTCTTTTTTCATTTTTCCTTTTCTCTCTTTTAGTCATTACCTGATAGTATATTAAACTTTATAATTTACTTATACTATATGTATTTTTATAGGCCGTGATCAAGGTCCGGGGCAGACCGTAACGTAGGCCATGCATATTAAAAATTACATGTGGATGGAATAAATAATCTACTTTAAGCTGCATCAACACATCCAAGTGCCATGAATTTTTTATTTTATAATTGTGCGATATCTTCCCCCATCACTGAGCACCAGAACCTCTGAAATAGTGGAGTGCCAGCCAGTTATATATTTTGGTTTATAAGAATATAAACAAAACAGCCCTTGTCCTACGTGATACAGATATATGAAATGCTCAGAGGCACCACTCAGAGGGGCTGCCTGGGTGAAAAAGGGGGGATGTACAGGTTCAGCTCTGAATCCATCACCAGGATCTTGGACAATTAGACTGCATATAAGAAGTACATGCCACTATTTTATATTTTCCCACTGCCACCCATTTATCGTTTAAAGATGTGCTGCAATACATTGTCAGGACTGTCCAGACAGAAAATAAAAAATTTAGATTTGGACCCCTTGTCTGCAGTACCACTCATGTATTACTGCAGATAATAGTCCAGAGTTGTGGTGGTGACAGATTCATTTTAACACAATGGGGAAAATTTATCAGTAATTAACTTAACCAGTTCAAGACTGGGCCATATTCACCTGTTCATCATGAGACACAATTTAATACATGTAACTTCCAAATCTATAACTTTTTTTTATGGTTATTTATATAATGTTTGCAACTTTTTCGGTAATACATAGCTCTTTAGTTTACTTTTTACATTTTTTTTATAGCTAGTAAAATGTAATTTTATTTTTATTTTATTTGTACTGTGTGCTATTAAAATGTTATATAGAGGAAATATAGTTTATGGTCTCAGGGGACTTTTTTAAATTGACCACTAGGAAGGGAGCAGAAAGCATCATGGTCGGTCACTTCCTTCACTGTATACAGAGGACTGCGTTTGGGATGGCAAGGACTCCCCTTCTCTTTGGGGAGTCTGGCTGTTACTGGCATTACACGACCGTATGTATTTTATGGTCCGCAAAAAATATGTATGACATCCGTGTGAATTCCGTATTTTGCGGAACGGAATAGCTGGCCCCTAATAGAACAGTACTATCCTTGTCAGTAATGCGGACAATAATAGGACACGTTTGATATTTTTTTTTAAGGAACGAAAATACGAACACACGAAAACCTAATGCACACGGGGTAACTTCCGTATTTTTTTGTGGACCCATTTAAATGAATGGTTCCGTATATGGTCCGCAAAAAAAATGGAATGGACATGGAAAGAAAAGATGTTTGTGTGCATGAGGACTAATGCCGCAGAAAAGGAGTCCAGATCACTATGTTTTATTTTCCCACTGCCCTCCGTCCCTCACTAACAGCGTTTAAAGGTTCACTGAAATACAGAATTGCCGCTAGGGCTGCTGTGCATGCAGGGACGGCGTTAGGGGGGTGGGGAGCAAAAATTGCCCAGGGCCCCCGAAAGGGGCCCCTGCTTTTTGAAAGGTTAAATGGGCCGATGGTGAGAGTCTTTTTTTTCCCTCCACATGCTCCCTTTGACTGGCACTCTAACATGCTGCAGCAGTCTGCTGCTGTCCACCCCGCAGTCTCCCCGTCTCACCAGACCTGCTCGGTCACTGCGCAGGATTAGAATCCTGCTGCCACACACATGGGCTCCAGGCTGCAAGGCCCAAACATCAGACTGGGATGACTGGGCCTTCTGCTGGGTCTGACCTCAGCTGCTGGACTGCAGGAGATCCCAGGACCCTGTCTTATGAAAGCACTTGGTAAGTCCATCCAGTAAAAGGCATGCAGCAGTGTCTGGAGGAGGGTGCAGGGCTGCTGGTGGTCACTCTCATAGTAACAGCCCTGCACTGCCCTCAAGTATTGATGGTCACTGATCTGTGAGTTCCCTCTGTGAGCTCCCTGTGCCCCCTCTGTGAGCTCCCTGTGCCCCCTCTGTGGGGTCCCTGTGCCCCCTCTGGGAGCGCCCTGTCCCCCCTCTGGGAGCGCCCTGCGCCCCCTCTGTGCGCTCCCTGCGACCCCTCTGTGCGCTCCCTGCAACCCCTGTGTTGCGCTCCCTGCATGTTCTCCGTGCGACCCCTGTGTGCGTTCCGTGCGACCCCTGTGTGCGCTCCGTGCGACTCCTGTGTGCGCTCCATGTGGCCTCTGTGCTCCCAGTGGGAGTTGTGTGTGCTCCCTGTGCCTCCCATGTCCCCCATGTGTGCTCCCTGTGTCCCCTCTGATCCCGGTGTGTGCCCCCTCTGTGAGCTGTGTGTGAGCTCTTTGTGTCCTGTGTGCTCCCTGTGACTCCAGTGTGAGCTAGGTCTGCAGCACTTTTAGGACACCACCAAACAGCGTGCTTGTGACGTGGCTTGTGGTGCTTGTGATTGTGACGTGGCCGTTCTGCATTCAATTACCGCATGGCTGTCTGGGCCATAGAGGGCTCTAGTTAAACTATTGAAGATTGCATTGTTTAGGTGGTCTGCATTGTTAATTTGGGAGGGGGGGGCAGAGGCATTGAAGTATAGATCTGAGGTCCAAATTAGCAGTGTTGTTTTCCCCAGTAATTGGGGGGGCGGGGGAGCAGACCAGGGCTGCTAATAAATGAATCTGTAAAGCTATGTCACACATTATAACAGTGTCATCCACAGACCCCCAATAAGTGTCATCCACAGACCCCCAATAAGTGTCATCCATAGATCCCCCATAACAGTTTGTCATCCATAGATCCCCCATAGCAGTGTCATCCACAGATCCCCCATAACAGTGTCATCCACAGATCTTCCATAACAGTGTCATCCACAGATCCCCCATAACGGTGTGTCATCCGCAGATCCCCCATAACCGTGTCATCCACAGATCCTCCCCATAACAAGGTGTCCTCCACAGATCCCCCATAACAGTGTCCTCCACAGATCCCTCCATAGCAGTGTCATCCACAGATCCCTCCATAGCAGTATCATCCACAGATCCCTCCATAACAGTGTCATCCACAGATCCCTCCATAACAGTGTCATCCACAGATCCCTCCATAACAGTGTCATCCACAGATCCCTCCATAACAGTGTCATCCACAGATCCCCCATAACAGTGCGTCCTCCACAGATTCTCCATAATAGTGTCATCCACAGATCCTCCATAACAGTGTCATCCACAGATCCTCCATAACAGTGTCATCCACAGATCCCACATAACAGTGTGCATTTGCAGCATTATCTCCATTCACTGCTATGGAATTGCCAGTGATCAGCTATTTTCAGAACACTATTGGCATAATGGAGGATGACCATGCATGCACAGTGTGCTCTCCCTTCACTTCAGGGGCTCGGATGGGACAGCACCTTTTTTTCTGCTTATAAACTGCACCATGAAAAAAATTAAGTGCCCTGGCCATTCGTCATCCGGGTTCCATGTCCAGAATTCCCTTCAAAAATGGGCATTAATGAAAATCCTTAAAAAAACTGCATCAAAAAGTGTTATAAAATGCATCAGAAAAAACACATCCAAAAAAACCTGATGCAGATTCTGCATTAGATTTTTTTAAGCACAGAAAATGCTCTGTGTGAACATACCCAAAGAGGCTGCAGGATCAGTAGCTTATAGTAGAAAGGCTAAAGAGAGATAATGTGGCATTCTACAATCAGCTGCTGTGGTTGCAACCGCTGTCCGTGCCTACAAAGTCCTGTCAGACTTCTGGTCCAATATTTCAGGATTTGGGGCCCCACTTTCAATTTTGCCCAGGGCCACACTTTATCTAAAACCGGCCCTGTGTGCATGTGAACAGGAGTCCTCTGCATTATGTTAGCATAGCACAGCATATATAATAATTATAGTGGATGGCACTCCTTTGTGTAGCTGTCGGGGCTCAGTGGAAAGGATCAGTCTGAAATAGGAAGAAACCACGGCACTCGTTTTCAGATTATCTGAAATAATTAATTAATTTATTGTCCATCCCAGAATTGGATCTTTTTTTGAAAATGGCCAACGTTTCGGTCCACTAGGACCTTGTTCACGGCCTTAGTATAAAAGATCTGGAGACATCGGGTGGACTTCTGGCAAGCGGGAGATCGGGGAGTTTACATAGAGGAAGAAAGGGATCTGCGTATATCAAGAAGACATAAGTAGCATGTTAAACTCAATAAAAATGGCAGCACTATTCTTATGACTGGCATAATTGATATTTGTACTTTGGACAAACTAATGATGCAAGTTGCTAATATATTTGGCATAGTTTGCCACTCCTCTTTGTCATGCTCTTCTTTTCTGGATCCTTTATAAAACTGTTGAGGGAGGCATAAAAAAAGGGTCTAAAACCTGATAAATGCAACATACAAAATTCTAGTGTTGTTATCTTCTTGATTATGAATGTTGCAAGAAAAAAGGGCAATTGATTTTTATCAAGTGATTAGAACTATATGCAATCAATTAGAAAATCTGATTGTTTTCAGCATACTATCTACCGAGTGGCATGCCAAAAGGGGGACAGTCCACCCCGCGTGCAAGAAGCAATGAGTGCTTTCATCATTACAGATGGAATCGCTCATTGCAGGAGTGCGGCGCAGCTGCAGTCCTGTCACTCACTGACAGCTCAACTCCGGGCTCCTTCTCTCGCACCCTGAATGGTGAAGCAGGGAGTCTTCTGCTCCCTGGTTCACCATTCAGCCTGTAGACCAGGGATGCACAACCTGCGGCCCTCCAGCTGTTGTAAAACTACAACTACCACCATGCCCTTCTGTAGGCTGATAGCTGTAGGCTGTCCGGGAATTATGGGAGTTGTAGTTTTTGCAACAGCTGGAGGGCCGCAGGTTGAGCATGCCTGCTGTAGACACAACTGCCGGCCTGTGTGGGAATAGCCTGCAGCCGGGGAATCTGCCTGTGCACCTCCCACACAGTGCTGCAGCATGATCTGTGTCTGGCTGCCTGCAGGGGAGAGCTGGTTCCGAGCATCAGGAACGAGACAAGGTGAGAAGTTACTGTTTTTTGTTTTTTTTATTAACAATTAGGGGGCACAGAGAACTTTACTACTGTGAAGGGTACACAAAGGGCATTACTTCTATCAAGGGGGCACAATGGACATTGCTACTGTGAAGGGGGCACAGAGGGCATTACTACTGTGAAGGGGGCATGATAGACATAACAAAAGTAAAAACAAACAACCAAAATATTTTTTATTTAAATATTGATTTAAAATAAATATTCTTTCTGGCAGAAGAGTCCCCTTCATTTTGTTTTATTATTAGGAGAAAGACAAAGTAGAAACCATGAAACCACATTCAGTTGGAGATCAAACATGTTATTTTACTTCTTTTAGCGGAGTTGTTCAGCCACACAGCTCCCATTACAATAATGAGAAATTCAACGTTATTCTGTTGGCTTGAAAGGCCAACATATTATTCTTCGATTTTTTGTTTATATTTTAGCTTATTATTATTCTTCTCCACCCCCCCCCCCCCCGTTTTTCTATACGCTACTCCTCCTACAGTTTTGGAGGTGCATACGCCAAACTTTCCACACTTCTTCGACCTATAGCGAAGTAAGTTGATTATGCTTTAACCCCTTCTACCCCAGACCAGTTTTCACCTTCCTGCCCAGGACATTTTTTGCAAATCTGTCACTTTATGTGGTAATTGCTTTGGAACACTTTTACTTATTCAAACCATTCTGAGATTGTTTTCTCATGATACATTGTACTTCATGATAGTCATAAATTTAAGTCAATATATTTCACTTTTATTTGTGAAAAAATCCCAAATTTACCCAAAATTTAGAAAAATTCCCAAATTTTCAAATTTCAATTTCTCTACTTTTATAATAGATAGTGATAGCTCATATAATAGTTATTACTTTACATTTCCCATATGTCTACTTCAAGTTTGGATCATTTTGAAAATGACATTAAATTTTTTGGGGACGTTAGAAGGTTTAGAAATTTGGAAGCAAATCTCGAAATTTTTCGGAAAATTTCCAAAACCCACTTTTTAAGGACCAGTTCAGGTCTGAAGTCACTTTGTGAGGCTTACATAATATAAACCACCCAAATATAGTCCCATTTTAGAAACTACACCCCTCAAGGTATACAAAACTGATTTTACAAACTTTGTTAACTCTTCAGGTGTTCCACAAGAATTAATGGAAAATGGAGATGAAATTTCAGAATTTCACTTTTTGGGCAGATTTTAGATTTTAATCCATTTTTTCCAGTAGCAAAGCAAGGGTTAACAGCCAAACAAAACTCAATATTCATTATCCTGATTCTGCGGTTTACAGAAACACCCCACATCTGATCGTAAACTGCTGAACGGGCACACGGCAGGGCACAGTAGGAAAGGAACGCCATATGGTTTTTGGAAGGCAGATTTAGCCGAACTGGTTTTTAGATGCCATGTCCCATTTGAAGCCCCCCTGATGCACCCTTACAATAGAAACTCAAAAAAGTGACCACATTTTGGAAACTATGGGATAAGGTGCCAGTTTTATTGGCACTATTTTGGGGTACATATGATTTTTAATTGCTCTATATTACGTTTTTTGTGAGGCAAGGTAACCAAAAAATTGATGTTTTGGCACCGTTTTTATTTTTTATTTTTAACAACATTCATCTGACCGGTTAGATCATGCGCAATAGAGCAAGTTGTTACAGATGCAATGATATCAAATATGTCTACTTTCGGGGAGCGGAGCCTAGCCGTGAATGCAGAAGGCTGTGTGAGACCTCGGCTCCTCCGCACTCAAGCTATTCAAGCCACTTATACAGCAGTGACCCACTTAAAAATGGTCAAATATGGGAGAGACAGGGGTGCTGACACACCTGACACCCCGAGAACGCAAAAGAGCCAACAAGCCATGCAGAGATTCCTCAAAAAGAAAGCCCTCATCTCCCCAGGCGCAAGACCTAAGATGGCGCCGGCAGCAGCATGTGCCGAAGATGGCGAAGACTCCGACGCAGCCAGCTCTCAGGGAGAAGTGGAACCCCGCGACCCCTCACCAGTATCGAAGTCCTTTCTTACAAAGGTACTGGGGCAGGCACTGGAAAAGGCAATAAAGCCAGTGCTTAATGAACTGTCCGACATCAAATCGGAGATAGCACAAATGGGACATAGAGTGGAGTCTCTAGAAACCGCAACACAAGAAATAGTGTCACACTCCGCAGGAGTAGCGGAATATCTGGACTTCCATACCGCAGAGATTAATAAAGCAATGTTAATGCTCGAAGATCAAGAAAATAGGAGCAGGAGGCGAAATGTTCGCATTAAGGGGTTACCTGAATCCTGGGCCTCTGAATCCCTGCGCAAAGTTGCCCTGGAAATATTTGCCGATCTTCTGGGCGAGGAGTCCGTTGATGTGATAATAATAGAGCGGATCCATAGGGCGCTGAGACCTGCCCCAAAGCCGACTGAAAGGCCCAGAGACGTCATCTGTGGACTGCTTTCATTTGTGGATACTGCTCGCATAATGGCGGCCGCTAGAGATAAACGGCAAATAATCTATGATGGAGCAGAAATAGCCCTATACCAAGACATCGCGCCTACCACACTCGCAAAAAGGCGCACAATGAAGCCACTCCTGGATGAATTGAGAGCGCACAAGATTCCCTACGTGTGGCTGTACCCATTCGGAATTGCAATAATAAAAAACGGAAAACGTATCCCGATCCACACCCCAGACGACCTGGAAAGAGCCTGGGAAGCGATCGGCATTCGCCCAGTAGAAGTCGCCTCCTGGATGCCGCTGATACCTTCTACAGACTTACCGAGCCTCCCGCAGATGGAACCCTGGAGGAAGATCCAGATGCAGAAGTCCAAGTCTAACAGAGCGGCAGCCGAGACGCGTTCCCCACCGACCTGAAAGAGGACCTACAGGCCACAACATATATCCTATGAAGAACGGTCGGAAAGCAATACCTGACTGTAGATCTTTAGAGAGCGGATACCTCTTGCAGGGTTTGAGCTCTGAGCTATTTTCTTATGTTTATTCTTATGTTTATTCACTTGTTTTTAATGTTGATTGTCAGAGTGTGAGTCATTAAGACTCTGTTGTCTGCTCAAAAATGGGGCCTGCGAGTTTACTATAGACCTCACTGTATATCAATGCTGTATGCGAATAGATGAACAACAATATGCGTATGTTGTCACCACCCCTTTATAGTGTGGTGCTCCAATGATCCATAGCTATAGTATCACTAACACTTTTCCCTCTTCACCACCACCCCCCCTCCCCTCTCCCCCCTCCCCTCTCCCCTCTCCCCCCTCCCCTCTCCCCTCTCCCCCCTCCCCTCTCCCCTATCCCCTCTCCATTTGCCTCACCTTCCCCCTGCTCCTTCCTTCCTACCTCCCCTCACCATATTCCCTTACCTCTACATTAAAGCCAAAAAAAAAAAAAAAAAAAGGGCTTATATAACCCCAGCCTGCTGACGGCGAAATGAATACACAGCGATATACATCTATTACTTGCCTCATATAAGTTTCTGACACATTAGCAAGTTACTGATTTTGGAGTAACGGTTTCTCCATCCCTAGGAGCAGGGAAATCCTGTTCAGTTTAGTGGGACCACCAACCAGTTTGTAAAATATAGCCTGGTTTGCAGGCTTGGAGTGCGAGGGATAAGTCCATTCTCTTACTCCCTCCCAACTCGCATCCACTAAATTTAGTTGTACTGTTTATTACTTGTTTTTTTATATATAATTTATTTGTATTTTATTTACTCTCCCTTCTACTTGTTTAGTCCTATTACACCCCCCCCCCTTCTTTCCCTCCCAACCCCCCTGTAGACCGACCTAACTACATTGTAAAGACAATCAGAGATCTGTCACCTGAGAGATAATGGCGGAAGTGAAAATAACAACATTTAACGTAAAAGGCCTAAACTCGCCTCAAAAGAGAGGCCAGGTGATGTTAGCTATAAAAAAAATGGGAGCTCACATAGTCTTTCTACAAGAGACACACCTGCGTCAGAAAAAAATACCTAATTTTCCAACGCGTGTATTTGACCAATGGTTTCACGGCGCCCACCCTACTTCAGCTTCCAAAGGAGTCTCTATTGCCATCCACCACTCAATACCCTTTACACTACACCAGCAACACAAGGACGATGAGGGTAGACTTCTGATTCTGAAAGGGGAGATTGCTTCCCGAAAATATACCTTAGTTAACCTATATGCACCTAACAAAGCTACGGTCCAATGGCTTCTTAAAACGTTGGAAACCATCGAACACTATGCAGAGGGCCAAGTGATTCTGGGAGCTGACCTTAACCTGGTCCTGAACCCGGAACTTGATTCATCTACCACAAAATCACACATCGCTCAGAAACACATTAGCAAGCTTCACAAAAAACTACAAAACTTGAAACTGATTGATGTATGGAGAACTAGCAACCCTTCTGTGAAAGACTATTCTTTCTTCTCTATCCCGCATGGTTCCTATCAAAGACTTGACCACATACTTATTTCTGCCTCTCTTTTGCCTGTCTCCAGCGCAGCCGAGATTGGGAGCATCACCATCTCGGACCACGCTCCCTGCCACGTGACCCTCGCCCTCACCTCCCTACCAAGGAGAGAATGGAACCGGAAATTAAACGAATCC
Organism: Bufo bufo; assembly: GCF_905171765.1. Classification (NCBI taxonomy): domain Eukaryota; kingdom Metazoa; phylum Chordata; class Amphibia; order Anura; family Bufonidae; genus Bufo; species Bufo bufo. The sequence goes on from NC_053391.1 coordinate 455,048,249, forward strand.
CTGCTGAACAACAGGCTACATATTGAACAGGTTAGATCTCAGCTGGAACTGTATTTCGAGACCAACTCCACCGCACACAGCACCTCACCTATAGAATGGGAAGCCCATAAGGCATACATTAGGGGTTGCTTCATCTCAATTGGGACGCGGGTCAAAAAAGAACAGCAGAAGGCCCTAGATTTCATACTAGATCAGATTTCTAAGATTGAAAAGCTAAACAAATTATCTTCTTGTAAAAAAAAACAGGCTGAACTTGTGGAACTCAGAACCCAGCTTAAAAAACTATTAGCTCAGAGAGTGAGGAAGCAGTGGTTACACTTCCAGCACAAGGTGTACGCACATGGCGACAAGGGAGGCAAAATGATGACAGCAATTTTAAAAAAGGCTAAGAATTTGTCGCACATCCCCAAAATAAGGAAGGTAGATGGAACCGTAACTCAGGAGACTCCAGAAATAGCTGAGGCTTTTCAAAAATTTTATGAAGACCTCTATAACCTAAATAAAGACAAACCCCTCAACCACAGTGACACTAGGCGGACGCATATTAGAAACTTTCTGGACTCACTAAAGATCCCGGTAGTACGCACAACCGACTTAGACTCCCTGATTACCCCAATCACGCTAGAAGAAGTGAAATCCATTGTGAGCAGTTTCCCACCAGGGAAGAGCCCTGGACCAGATGGTTTGCCCCTCCTCTACTATAAGACTTTCCAAGACATTTTATTACCCAGACTCACTAACATATGCAACACGCTTTTACAAGGAGGTCAGCTACCCAGGCAGACACAAGAATCTTATGTCACCCTCATACATAAAGAAGGCAAAGACCCCCAGAACTGCGGAAGCTACAGGCCGATTTCCCTCTTGAATCTGGACCTAAAGATTTGGGCCAAAATCCTAGCAACCAGATTAGGCAAGCTGCTCCCTTACCTAATAGGCCCAGAACAGTCAGGATTCATCCAAGGTAGAGAAGGGAAAGATAACGCCCATAGAATCTTCCATGCAATCCATGCAGCCAAAACAAAGAGGTTCCCGTTGACTCTGTTAAGCATAGATGCGGAAAAGGCATTCGACAGAGTCAACTGGAACTTTATGGAAATGACGTTAAAAAAATTTGCCATACCAGAACCTTTCATACACTCAATATTTACTCTTTATCAGCAACCCCATGCCAGGCTGAAGGTCAATGGAACGCTGTCTCCAGCCTTTGAGATCTCAAACGGTACCAGACAGGGGTGCCCATTGTCCCCCTCCCTGTTCATCTTGGTTGTGGAAACGCTTATCCAGTTAGTCAGACAGACCCCTGAGATCAAAGGAGTTAGTCATGGCAAGGCAGACTTGAAATGTACTGCTTTTGCTGATGATTTATTATTTCTAGTGACCAATCCTGAGACAGGATTAGATCACTTGACCAAAAAGATTGAGATTTTTAGTCATATTTCGGACTTCAAGGTCAACCATTCTAAATCCGAAATATTAAACATCTCATTCTCTTAAGCACGAGCAGCTACCCTTCAGTCCCACCTTCCTTTCCACTGGACCAAAGACCCCTTAAAATATCTTGGGATACTAATACCGAGAAACCTAGAGGATTTATTTGCAAGTAACTACACCCCCCTCAAAAACAACACTTCACGACTATTACAAAAATACAATTTGCCATATTTATCTTGGATGGGTCGGAAGAACGTGATCAAAGCCTATATTTTCCCTAAGATCCTGTATGTAATGCAAATGGTCCCGATTCACTTGCCGAAAACATTTTTCCGGGAGATAAGGAGACTTTTTTCACATTTCTTATGGAACGGAAAAAGATCTAGGATTTCGCATTCCCTCTTAACTAGGCATAAACTTAGGGGAGGGTTGGGCCTCCCGGACGTGTCAAAATATTACCAGGCAATGCAGCTAAACAGATGGCTAGAATCAGTAGACCCCAAGAGACGACCGGATGTGCATGACCTAATGCAACAAAACGTAGGGCCCATGCTCCAGAGACTCCTCTGGCTGCCTGACACAAATCAAGGTAAGAACAGGGACCTTGACCCCTTATTGAAAGGGATCAGAGAGACTTGGAGGGAACTAAACAATACACTAGCTCCTAACCCATCCCCACTGTTGCCAGCAAACCTCATTCCCGACTTATTAGGCAAAAGTAGTGATATCCACCCTGAAATATGGGCTTCCTTGACCCAAACTAGAATAGGTGACTTATCTCCGAACACAGAAGAGGCCATTTTGAGCAAAATACCGGAGCGAATCAAAGACTCACCGGGTTTCTTCCTAACGAGAGCATATTTGGGTGCTGTGTGTGGTGAAATGGGAAAGAGGTGCACACCAGGTAGATCTTTAACCGATTTCGAAAAGACAATAATCTCACCCCTCCCTAAGCAGAGGAGGATCGCATCACTTTACGCCTTGGTGGGAGCCGGGGGCGAGGCGAGAAAACCACTCTATGTGAGGGAATGGGAGAAAGAACTTGACACTGTCTTCTCTGATCAAGATCTTAAAAAGATTTTAGCTTTTTCACATGGAACCTCACCGTGTATACGCCTACAAGAAAACCACTTCAAGCTTCTTACCAGATGGTATAGAACTCCAGAGTTCTTGCATAGATGTGGTGTGGCCCCTGATCGGCTGTGCTGGAGATGTGGTAAAGGCACAGGTTCATTATCTCATATATGGTGCTCGTGCCCATTGATCATACCATTTTGGGAAAACATCTCCAAGATAATTAAAAAAAGTTACCACCCCTGAGTTCAAGATCACAGCGGAGATGGTTTTCTTCTCCCTGCCAACTGACCTATATAGGCCATCTAAGCAGAATTTAGTGACCCATCTCATTTCGGCAGCTAAGGCCATTATCCCTCTCCATTGGAGAGATACCAGCACCCCTTCCATACAAGAGTGGGAAGCCAAAGTAAATCAAATATCCCAATTCGAAGAAATGACAAGTTGGATTAACAGAAACCATGAGAGATTCCTAAAAACTTGGCAACCTTGGAAGACACTGAATGAGGGTGGGCGGGGTGGCTCGCTCTAGTTATTTATACTAAGAGTAGGTCTGGAGACAAAGATCATTGGGTAACCAACAGGGCAAACAGCTGCAAGATGTTTAAGGATATTGACGGACTCAAGTGTATTAGGCCTCGATGTACTCACCCCCCCCTCTCTTCCTTAGTTTCTTCTCTTTTCATTCTTCTTTTTCTTTTCTTTTCTTTTCCTTTCTTTTCTTTTTTTTTTTTTTTGTCTTCTTTCCATATTATTTCTCCATACCATTGTCTAGGTCTATATTGCAAGGAGGTAGTATTTGACATTCTCATCGCCATATTGCCAGGATGTCTCTATATAGTCAAAACTGTTTAAATGACTATGACATTGTAGTGTGATACTTAATATGTCATGCCTGGCTTTTGTATCCCTCCCTGTGAGGAGGTAAATTACTGTCTATAGGATACCTCTGTTTATATCTCTATTGAAAATTCTGAAAATAAAGAATTTATAAAAAAAAAAAATATGCCTACTTTCTATGATGTTTGTTTCAGTTTTACATAATAAAGCATTTTTGAAAACAAAAATTAGGTTTATGTATCTCCATTTTCTGAACGCCCTATTTTTATTTTTTTTCTGCTGATCGTCTTGTGCAGGGGCTCGTTTTTTGCAGGAAGAGTTGACATTTTTATTGCTACCATTTTTGGGTACATATTCTTTGATCATTCATTATTACACTTTATGGGGCAAGGTGACCAAAAAATTGGTTGTTTTGGCACAGTTTTTATTTATTTATTTTTGCAACGTTTACTTGAGGGATTAGGTCATGTGACTTTTTTATAGAGCAGATTGCGGGAACACAGTGGCTTCCATGACGTAATAGTACGTCATGTGCCGGGAAGGGGCTAATAAGCGATCCCACCCTCCGGGCCCCTGTGGCGGACCACCCAAGACCCCTTTTTCGCCATTGACTTTGACAGGGAAAATTTTCGCTCCCACTCGCACAGTTTTGAAGCTACACTCCCCAAACTCGGACCACATATTTTTGGTGTCAACCCGAATAAAAAGGTGAATTTTGGGGGGACACCCAAATGTGGGCAGAGCTAGCAACGGCCAATGAAAATGTAGCTATTTTCTATACGATACTCCTCCCACAGTTTTAGGTGTACAATTACCAAACTTTGCACACTTGTTCGGCACATACCCGAATAGGTTGCTTGTGCTTTGTTAACCGATCCCACCCTCCGTGCCTCCGGGGCGGCACCCGAAGACCACACTTTTTGCCATAGACATTCATTGGAAAATTGGAAACTTTTGCCACTCGTACAGCTTTAGTCATGGGGTCAACCTGAAAATTTCTGTCACATTTCAGGGACTCTTAAAAAATGGGCGGAGCTACAAACGACCAATCAGATTTTCCCTATTGACTTCAATGAGAAAATTTAAAAAGCTGTCATTCGCACAGTATTTAAGCCAGAGTACCCAAACTTGGCACCGTGGGTCACTGGTTGACTGGGATTAAAATTTATAAAAAAAGTAGGCAGAGTCTACAACGGCCAATCAAATTTCAGCCATTTGTTTAAATGGGAAAAATTAAAACTGGCGCTGCTCTTAGACTGTTAATGGCAGGGTCCTCAAACTTGGCACAGTTGGTCACTGGAGGACTGGGATTAAAATTCTGAAAAGTGGGTGGGACCAAAAGCAACCAATCAGATTTCTTTCATATAAATCTGAAAAATAAAAAATGTTGCCATTCTCACATTGTTGATGTTATGGACCTCAAATATCACAAATGTGGTCATTGGGTGTTTCCAAGTCAAGCTTAGAACAAGTGGGCGGAGCCACAAACAACCAATCAAATTTCACTCATTGATTTTCAATAGAAAAAAATAAAACCGCTGCCATTTTTACACGTTAAAGGCCATAATCATGTAGATTGTAAGCCCTCACAGGCAGGGCCCTCTCTCCTTTTGTGCCAGTTTGTAACTCATCTTGTTTATGATTAGTGCAATTGTCTGTATTATGTATGTATGTATACCTCTTCTCATATGCACAGCGCTATGGAATGAATTGCGCTTTAATAATAAATAATAATAATAATTCCCAAACCTTAAAGTGTTAGTCACTGGGTGACTGTGCTTCACAATTTTAAAAAAAAGGGGCGGGGTAACAACAGCCAATCAGATTTTAGCCATTGACCTTAATGAAAAAAAGATAAACTGCTGCTATTATCACAGTTTAAATGCCAAGTGTCCCAAACTTAGCACAATTACTCACTGGGTGACTGCGGTCAATATTTAGGAAAAGTGGGTGGATCCTAAAACAGCCAATCAGATTTAATCTATTGACTTCAATGTAAAACTTTCAAATACTGCCATTCTTACAGTTTTAAAGCCAGAGGACCCAAACTTGGCACAGACCATGACTGGGTGACTGGGGTTAAACTTTGGAAAACTGCACGGAGCTTAAAAAAGTCAATCAAATATTACCTATTGCTATTCAATGGAAATATTTAAATTGCTGCCATTCTTACACTGTTAAAGCAGGGTCTTCAAACTTGGTACATTCGGTCAATGGGTGACTGGAATCCAAATTTTAAAACTGGGCAGAGCCAAACACATCCAATCAGATTTTTTTGATTGATTTCAATGGGAAAAACTAAAAATGCTGCCATTCTCACATTATCGATGTCATGGACCTCAAATATCACAAATGTGGTCATTGGTTGTTTCCATTTCAAGGTAAGAAAAAGTGGGTAGAGCCACCAACAACCAATAAATTTCTCTCATTGATTTTCAATACAGTGCTACTACTCCCACGGTTTTAGGAGTACAATTTTGAAACTTTGCACACTTCTTCGGCCCATAGCCATGGAGGTTGCTTGTGCTTTGTTAAGCAATCCCACCCTCTGTGCCCCTGGGGCTCTAGCGTTTTCAAGCCAACATCCTGTGGTTTCTTTAGAAACGACACCATCTAGTTAACATTGTTTTTTTATTTTATGGGAATAAATCTACTAAGAAGAGCGACTTTCGACTTTCTGCTTGCCACCTGATTGTGTTATTGCACAGAATAACCATGCAGAACCCTATTGCTATATCTTGCTATACTTTCCAAGAGTCTATGAATTTTTCATATATTTTTCACAGAGCATTTCCTGTGGAAGGTGCAAAATCAGTGCCTACAATACATACCATAACTTGCCTGGCCTCCATTCTTGGACTCTAACTTTATGTTACTACAGTAGGCAGGAACACATGGACAGTAAGCCCTAAATGGAACCCCGCCCGCTTTCACTTCCTACTTGCAGTTCAAGCCCTAGGCGGCAAGTCCGCAACTAGTCGACATTCCCTACTCTGCTACAGTGCAAGACAGACACATACAGAGACAGAACAACACAGAGACGGCTTTGTACGGGAATGGGTCAGAACCGGAAGGACAAAACAGTACAAAATCGCAAGGCAGAGGGTAGTCACAAAGCCAAGCAAAAGTCAGAACCAGATGGGAAGCACAGTACCAAAACACAAGACAGAGAGTGATCAAAGGCGAGTTCAATAACAATAATAAGCCATATGCACACAGAACCAGAACCAGAAGCACAGCTAGGGAGTCTAAAGCTATCACTGGCAAAGGTGTATGGCAAGTGAGGGGTTTAAAAAGAGCAGAGTCCCAGGATCAGAACCGGATAGGTTTGTCACACAATGAGCCATAGGCTTTTACACCACTTTTTGAACCACCTCGGAGCTGATATTTTTTGGTAAAAGAAAAGTGCCAAAAACCATCTAAGATTTCAACAAAACAGGGTACTAAGTAGAAGCAGACAAAAATCAGGTGCAAAAAGTTGTCTAAAAAAATTGTGTCTAGCATGTAAAACCTCATTCACATGTCCGTGTCTGTGCTCAAATCCGTGAGAAGGTGGTCAGTGATGCATCCGTGAAGCTGTCCGTGAAGGATCTGTGTTGGGTCCGTGTGTCCGTTTTTTGCTGTCCGTGTGTCATCCGAGTTTCACTGACACTGAACAGCTGAAAAAAAAAATTCTAAGCATCTCTTCCTAATGATCTGTAAAACACGGATGCAACACAGATGGCATGCATCCATGCTAAGAACACAGACCCACGGACTGTGCTAAAACACTGATGTGTGAATACACACATTACAATTAATGGGGAAGTATGCTGTCCATGGAGAACACGTACAGCACACATCCGTGGAACACTGACCTGTGAATGAGGCTTAAGTGAAATAAAATTGTGATCCATACTCTTCATATTTATTTGGCGCTGAAAGACTATGCCACAAATTGTGATGCAAATCAACACACTCTCCAGATACTGTCACATTTATATATCTGTCCCACTATGTTGTGCAAATTGGCACTAGCGTGTACATATGCATTTGATAGGAAATTTAGATTGTTAGCTCCATTGGGGACAGGGACTAATGTGGTGACAATCTATGCAGAGTGTTGTAAAATGCTGAATCTGTATAACAAACAAGAAAAAAAAAACTATAATAAATAAATAGGAAAATCATCAAAATCCTGATGTTTGTACTGGTAGTTTAACCTGGCAACAAGTGTTCAATTTTCCTGCAACATCACCACAAGGGAAATGAATTACACAGTGCCCTTTAAAATCAACAGACTGTGGATGTAATGAACAGATGTGTTAGATCCTCCAGAGAAAGAGATGTACCTGGGACATGTGCTCCACTCTGACTAATAGAGAAAGGGGACCCTATTTACTACCTCTTAATTCCTTAATAAGGTATCTGAAACTTGATTTTCGAAGCCAGACAATCGCTTTAAAGCAAATCTACATTTATTAAGAAAGGAATAATACAGGCAGAAGTGACAGTGTGTGACTCTATAAGGAATGTCCCAGTGGAGCAGTGTACACTTTACAAAGATTGCTCATTAAGATTTTAGCATTTGATAAAGTATCTGTAAGACTGAGACTTTAGCTAGAAAGACCGAATCTTATAGTTTCCTGCGACATCAGCAGGTGATGAAGTGCTCATCCAATGTGATATATATATATGCCTCAAAACCTCATTATTGGAATCGGTTCTTCCAGATGTGAGAAGTAAGTGTAACAAGAGATGATGCAGATGGTGCTTTCCAGATCGAAGGTGTCTGAAGCTTGATGTATGCCTGTTCCTTCAGTGGATATTCTCCTGGAAGGAGTTGTCAATGATTCTTTCTGGTCAGCAATCCTAGCACAAGTTTATAGCCTTCTTTTAGCTAAGCACTTTCTTTGTCTTCCTTGCAGGAAGCATTGCCAGAAATGTAAGACAGCATGCTATCTCGTTCGCTTCGTTTATTAAAGGGGGTTTCTGGTCTGCATGAACAGCCTTTGAAGTAATAAGTTATGAAAGTAGTTCTAATTTAGTCATGTATTTCTTTTTTTATTGCTCCTATCTTCCGTTCTGGGCTGTGGTCACATGACCATGTCCATGCAGCTCTTTCTTATTTCCAATGACGTCATGTCTATACACAGGCATTGGTAGGGGAGTGTCTAGGTAAGTAGCTGGGTGGGAGAAGCTATAAACTAGATGGGTCTTGTTAGGGGCAGTGATAAAGCTGTGGCAGACAGACGTGCATCATGGATTTGGTTGGATACATCAGCAGGAAGTGGTACATACAGGATGGAAACCAGAACAATGTATTTATTGTACATTGGAAACAAAAATGTGAGGGGAAAATGTACATGAGGTAAGCAACAACATGAATGTATCTGATAAAAAAAAACAGTAAATCCCAGAAAACTGCTTTAATGTCACAGGAATTTAGAAGGATTCATTGATTTTATAATTCATGAATAGCTTAGAAAATATTTATTAGGGCTAGGGATGAGCAAACCCGTGGAAGTTCAGATTCGCCGGGTTTGGCCGAACTTCAGGTCAAAGTTCAGGTTCGGGACCCGAACTTGACCCCGAACCTGGACCCCATTAAAGTCAATGGGGACCCGAACGTCACTTTATTATTTTCTGTTATAACATGGTTATAACGGAAAATAATAGCATTCTTAAGACAGAATGCTAAATAAAATGGCGATTGAGGGGTTAAAAAAAAAACCTCACCTCATCCACTTGATCGTGCAGCCGATATAGTCTTCTTTCTTCATTCTGCAGGACCTGCAAAAGAACCTGCGATGATGTCACCGCGCTTACCACGTGGTGAGAGCGGTGACGTTATTGTAGGTCCTGCTGAATGGAGATAGAAGGACCTGCGGTGACCTTAGTTTAGATATTTAAACAATAGATTTGCCATTAAGGAGACTGAACCTACACTATTAAGGGCACCGCTGCTTTGTCCAGTCCCTCACACTAAATATCACTTAGTTTAGATATAACCAGATTCTTGTTCAAAGACATGTGAGGCAGATAATAAAGAATTGAAGGCTTTGTCAGGAGCCTCTGTCACAAAATCATCACATTTGATGAAAAACTAGTGTTTTTTTATAACAAAGCTACCTACACCTTAGAACCCAGTGGACACCTAATTAATGAATGCCTCCATCAGGTGGTGTTCACTGGGAAACCGATCCAGCGTTGCATCATGGTTACATAGGTCCATTTAGTCCAACCTTTCTCAGAGCTATTATACCACATTAGTCATTAGATTAATTATAACCCTTTAAATGCTGATGAAACATTTGCCCTTGCTAGTTCCTGGGCTTGGGCATTCCTTAGTTTGACTACTTTAACTGTATGTCTAAACTACTTTTCCTCCACATGTAAATAATGCCCCCTGGTCCTTTGTAAAATCCTTGAAACAAATCATGTGCCAGTGTTTGAGTGACCATACACATACATTACATGATTTCAAGTCTCTCATTATAAGATAGGTCTTTTTCCCAATTTAATAATCTGGTCATCTGCCTATCAACCCTTTCTAGCTTTCCTATGCTTTATAGAATGTGAAGCCCGAAACTGAATCCCCAATTTATGAGGGAGATTTATAAAGTGGTAATATTACATTGGAATCATTGGTTTCTCCCACATTTCTCATCTCTCTTTTTATACACTCTAAAATCATATTTGCTTTTGCAGTTCTACTTAGTTGCTTAGTTAGCTGCTGCTGCTGGGTTGTCCAGGTTGAGAGCTGAACCCGGACAAATTCCCATCTTCACCTCCTCACCAGTTCCCCCTGACATGAGCATTGGAGAATTTCATGCTCTGATGCTGTACCTTGCCCTGCGCTGGATCGCTTTTTTGTTTATATTATTACGGTCACGGGGTAGCGTCACGGGTATAAAGATAGAACGGAGGTGCACCCCCTGAGCTGCCACCCGGTCCCCTGTCCCTGCCTACTTGCACCACCCGCCCTAGGTGATGGGGCGCAACTGGGCGACAGTCCCTGACCTGAGTAAGTACAAGCAGAGAGATATAGACAGCAGGGAAGCAGACAGACAATGAGAGGTAGCACTCGAGCGGACAGAGAGGTGGAAAAAGCAAGATACCACCAAAAACGGAAGGGCGAGGCGGGTCAACTAGCTGGGGTTAGTTCAGGAGGTCACGTCAGTACAAAAGAAGAGGCAAAGCCAAAATCCAAAAGCAAGCCGAGGTCAAAATCCGAGAGGTAGCGTCAAGGTTTAGGGAGCAGGCAGAAGAGGTGTCAAGAAGCAGATCAAGGGTCAAATCCAAAGGTAAGCTAAATAACAATAATAATACACAGCCTAAGGGACCAAAATCACAGGCAACCTGTAGCCAGCAGGTTGCCTGTATTCATAGTGGGGAGTGAGGGTCATGTGACGTGGCCAGTGTCACATGACCGACAGACAGACAAGTCGAGCCCCGAGTGATCAGCTCGGCGCTCAAGGCAGACCTAGGAGCAGGGGGCCTCCCAGCTAGCAAAGCCGCACTGGGAACGAGGCCGAACACAGATCCTCGCTCCCGAAGCTAAGCAGCAGGTCTGCGGCTGATGGGAGACCGAGTGCGCCTTCGGCGCCCCGTTACAGTACCCCCCCCTTTTACGAGGGGCCACCGGACCCAAGCCCTTGGGTACAAATCTCCCAGGATGCTCATCATGAAACTTCTTGATGAGCCTCGGGGCGTGGATCTTAGTAGCTGGGACCCAAGACCTCTCCTCGGGTCCATAGCTCTTCCAGTGGACCAGGTATTGAAAGGAGTTCCTAACCTTTCTAACATCAATAATTCTAGAGATGATGAATTCCTCCTGACCTTCAACCTCCACAGGTGGAGGAGGTTTTTTAACCGGAACCACTGGTGACACATATCTCCTAAGCAGCGACTTATGAAACACATAATGTATACGAAAGGAGTTGGGTAGCTTAAGTCTAAAGGACACTGGGTTAACAACCTCAATAATATTGTATGGTCCAATGAAACACGGAGAGAATTTCCTAGAACACTGTTTCAAAGCAAGATTCTTAGTCGACAACCACAGCTTATCGCCGAGTACAAAATTTACCCCCTTGGAACATCTCTTATCGGCATGTTTACACTGGGTTTCCTGGGCCTTTTCCAGGTTCGTTTGAACCTGTGCCCAGACTGTGCACAGTCTAGAGGTAAAAGAATCTGCCTGCGGGTTGAGTGAGGATACAGAGGGACTAGAACAAATGCGAGAATGCAAACCACTGTTACAAAAAAAAGGAGACACCCTCGTGGAAGAATTAACCCGATTGTTGATGGCGAATTCTGCCAACGGGAGGTATCTCACCCATAAGAGTTGATTATGCGATACATAGCACCTTAGAAAAAGCTCCACTGCCTGATTTAACCGTTCCGTCTGCCCATTGGTCTGTGGATGGAAAGCAGACGAAAAGGATAAAGAGATGTCGCATCTTCGACAAAAAGCCCTCCAGAAACCAGAAACAAACTGAACGCCTCTATCAGAGATGATATTCTCAGGGACACCATGCAGACGTACCACATGTTCAATGAACAAGAATGCTAAGGTCTTCGCATCAGGGAGCTTACTTAAAGGAACGAAGTGCACCATCTTGCTAAAATGGTCAACCACTACCCACACCACTGATTTCCCCTCAGAAGATCAGAAATAAAATCCATGGAAATGTGAGACCATGGCTTGCAGGGAATGGGTAGTGGTTGTAGTTCACCAGCGGGAAGTAGGGTGGCCAGACGTCCGGTTTTAGGCCGGACAGTCCGGTTTTCTGGCTCCCTGTCCTCCGTCCTGCGCAGGGCCTGGACGAACACAGGGATGTCCACCCTTGCAGTATCTCACACTCAGACAGCAGCACTGCGCTGTCTGAGCGTGAGCGGCAACAACTGACTGAGGCTTCTCTCACCCCCAGTCAGTCACTAGAGCCGCAGACGTGGCTGACTGAGGGGGAGAGAAGCGCCCGGGGCTGCCCCACCACCTCACCTTCTTCTCAGAAACTTCTTCCCTCTCCTCCCGCAGTTTTTTTTGTCACTGCCGGCGATGGGGGCGTGGCTTCACTGCGGCTGGCGTCGTTTATCATTTGGGGGGCGTGGCTGGTGAGGTCCGAAGGAGAGAACTTACGAGAGAAGAATGCGCATGGCCTTAAATTAGTGAGGTTAGAAGACCCCTGAGAAAGGATGGCCCCCACACCATCCTCTGAGGCATCAACCTCCACCACAAAAGGTTCTTCGGTATCGGGCTGAACCAAGACTGGATCCATCTGAAAACTATTTTTAAGGGTATCAAAGGCCCTACAGGCTTCCAAAGACCAGTTAACCAGATCAGAACCTTTTTTAGTTAAGTCAGTAAGGGGCTTGGCAATAACAGAAAAATTCTTTATGAATTTACAGTAAAAATTGGCAAATCCTAAAAAGCGTTGGAGTGCCTTTAAGGAGGATGGTCTTACCCAGTCTTGGATAGCCCTATACCTTACTGGGATCCATTTTAAATGAATGAGGAGTAAGAATATAGCCGAGATAAGGAATCTCTTGAACTCCAAACACACTTTTCTCTAATTTAACGGACAGATGATTCTCCCTGAGGATTTTAAGAACCAATCTTATGTGAGACACATGACAATCCCAGTCAGGTGAAAAGACAAGAATATCATCGAGATAAACAATCATAACTTTGCCGATGAGTTCTCTAAAAATGTCATTCATGAAATTTTGAAACACAGCTGGGGCATTGCAAAGACCGAATGGCATAACAAGATACTCAAAGTGTCCCTCTGGAGTATTAAAAGCAGTTTTCCACTCATCTCCCTCCTTAATACGAACTAGGTTATACGCGCCTCTCAAATCAAATTTAGAAAACCAAAATCTGGTTAAACAAATCAGGAATCAACAGGATGGAATACTGATTCCTAATAGTGATTTTATTCAAATTTCTATAGTCAATGCAGGGCCTGAGACCACCGTCCTTCTTTTTAACAAAAAAGAATCCTGCTCCCAGGGGAGAGGTGGAGGGCCTAATATGTCCCTTCTTGAGACTCTCCTGGATATAGTCTTTCATGGCCCTGCGCTCAGGACCGGAAAGATTATAAATCCATCCTTTTAGGAAATTTGGACTCAGGTATCAAGTCAATACCACAGTCATAAGACCTATGGGGAGGGACAGTATCTGTCTCAGTGGTGGAAAAAACATCTGAATAATCAGAAATAAAATGAGGAATAATAACTGATGAAACCCCAGCTTGAACTACGGTTAAGCAAGAACTACAGTTAGGCCCCCATCTCTCTAACTCGCCCAAACTCCAGTTAATGACCGGATTGTGTTGCTGAAGCCAGGGCATACCAAGGACTACCTGAACAGGAAGATTCTCTAAAACAAAGAAAGCATTTCTCTGAGTGGCAGACCCCCACAGACAGGATAACCTCCGGAGTACGGAGTTTTACCGTGTTCGCTAGCTGGGGGGTAGAATCGATGGCAACAACCAGGATCGGGGTGGACAATTCTAGTATAGGAATTCCCATTTGTTCAACAAATTTGCAATCAATAAAACTAAAAGCTGACCCTGAATCCACAAAGGCATTTCCTGACCAATTTAAGACTCCAAAGGCAATAGAAATCGGCAACAATAATTTACTTTTTACCACCTCCGGGAGTACCTTGTCCTTGGATCCTTCAGACTTGGATGACTTTCCAGAAGGCAGAGCTTTAGGACACTGACGGATCCATTGGTTGGGATCCCCACAATAAAAACAAGAGCCCCGACGACGGCGTAGCTCTCTTCGCGTCATCCCGAGTGGCATGGGCTCGTCCGAGTGGGCCTCCATCTTGGGTTCAATGGGGGAAACCTCAGGTTGAAGAAGGGAATGAAGAGAAAACAAATGCTCTCGCTGTCTCTCTCTGATCCATCTATCTAGTCTAATGGCTAGCGTCATGGTCTCCTCTAAAGAGTCAGGACAGGGGTAACAAACCAACATATCTTTTAACCTCTCAGTCAAGCCTGCCCTAAACTGACATTTGAGCGCTGGTTCGTTCCAGCCCGAGGGAACGCACCACTTGCGAAACTGAGTGCAATAATCTTCCACGGGACGATCCCCCTGGGTAAGGGCCTTAAGATTAGATTCTGCCACAGAGGCTCGGTCAGGCACCTGGAAAAAGAGGTCAACAGAATTTAGAAAAGGGGAATCCAGTGGCAAAGAAAAGGCCCACTCCTGGGGGTCCCCTCGAAGCAGAAATATGATAATACCAACCCTCTGTGGTTCAGGACCGGAGTGGTGTCGTAGTCGAAAATAAAGTTTGCAGCTTTCCTTAAGAGCTAAAAAACTCCGGCGGTCACCCGAAAACCGATCAGGTAATTTAATGTGTGGTTCCACCTGAACGGTTGCGGGAGCAAGAATGGGGGGAGTTCGGACGGTCTCCTGAACCTGTAGTCTCTCCCCAAGTTCCTGTACTATTTGAGCAAGACCCTGCACATGTTCGGTGAGGCTCTGTAGAGGGTCCATGCTAAATTAAGGCCTGTGATTCTGTCACAGGGTAGTGTCACCGGTATAAAGATAGAACGGAGGTGCACCCCCTGAGCTGCCACCCGGTCCCCTGTCCCTGCCTACTTGCACCACCCGCCCTAAGTGACGGGGCGCAACTGGGCGACAGTCCCTTACCTGAGTAAGTGCAAGCAGAGAGATAGAGACAGCAGGGAAGCGGACAGCCAATGAGAGGTAGCACTCGAGCGGACAGAGAGGTGGAACAAGCAAGGTACTACCAAAAACGGAAGGGCGAGGCGGGTCAACTAGCCGGGGTCAGTTCAGGAGGTCACGTCAGTACAAGAGAAGAGGCAAAGCCAAAATCCAAAAACAAGCCGAGGTCAAGAGGTAGCGTCAAGGTTCAGGGAGCAGGCAGAAGAGGTGTCAAGAAGCAGATCAAGGGTCAAATCCAAAGGTAAGCTAAATAACAATAATAATACACAGCCTAAGGGATCAAAATCACAGGCAACCTGTAGCCAGCAGGATGCCTGTATTTATACGGGGGTGTGAGGGTCATGTGACGTGGCCAGCGTCACATGACCGACAGACAGACAAGTCGAGCACCAAGTGATCAGCTCGGCACTCAAGGCAGACCTAGGAGCAGGGGGCCTCCCAGCTAGCAAAGCCGCCCTGGGAACGAGGCCGAACACAGATCCTCGCTCCCGAAGTTAGGCAGCAGGTCAGCGGCTGATGGGAGACCGAGTGCGCCTTCAGCGCCCTGTTACAATTACTCTGCTAGGCAGAGGCTTCCGCCTAGCAGTATTCCCGGTGATGTCACCGTCTCTGATGGGTGGACAACCCCTTCAACATTTAATGTATATACAGTAATATGATTAATGGTGTCTGGGTGCACTGCTTTACATTTATCACCATTAAATCTGTCACATTCTTGGCCATGCTGCTAGGTCTTTATGTAATATTTTACAATTAATATGAATTTTAAATACCCTGGATAGTCTGTTTCATTAGCAAAACATTACTCTTTATTTTCAATTCCACCACAAGATCATTAATAAGATTAAATAAGAATCTGACCTAACACAGATCCTTGTGGTAACTCACTGCTGACTTTAGCCCCTTTTGAGTATGTACTGTCTGTCATGGCGAGGCCTCGTGCCCACTGCCTCCCAGTATCTGGGGAGGGCACGGATGCCGCATCAATAACAGAGTTTCTTTTCTGGGTCTAGGCGCCAAACTCTTGTCTTGCAGACTGCAGGTCTCTTCCTGTGGGCACATTGGAGTCTATTCATTGAGCCTCGCCCAAGGGTTAATTCCCCTTTTGCTCTGCATGCAGCTGCTTGACTAATGAGCTTAGCAGCTCTCCTATATTTGCGAGGCTGTTTGTTCTACCCCTTGCCTGAACAATCCCTTAGGTCTCACTGGCTTACTAGGCCCTGCAAAAGAGCTATAATCTGTTTGTCTGCCTGTATACCGACTTCTGCCTGATTCCCAGATTCTGACTCTCTGCCACCTGACCTTTGCCTGCTCATTGTTCTGACCCTGTGCCCTTACTCTAGACGGTTTCTTTACTACATTTGTTGCCTGTTCCCTCAGTGTTTTGCAACTACCTATCCACCTTGATTGACATGGTTAGAGCATAGTCATCTTGCCTGGCCCTGTGCAGGGGTAGCTGATGAGCTGTGTGGCAGCGCTGCTGTGCAGCTTAGAGGTAACAGCTTTGACACAGGGGTTTGCATTAAGGGCCTGACCCACTTTAATGTTGAAAATTGTCTCTGTAAAAGAAGATAGCAAAAAAACACCAAGACTTTAATTTATGAGTGTGAAAAGTGAGAATCTCGCACTTTGTTTAAACTTCTATAGACAATATTTGAATAAGAGATTAAAATGTATTCATTCAGCTCAAACTTCTCAGTATTCTTTGGTATAAAGCATGTCAGTGTAGAGTTGTCATTAAATAGCTCCTTTTGTTTTGGTTCTCATAGTAACAGTTTATAAAAGTGCCCCAGCCTCTCAGTGTTCCTTCCCAAGGTGACTTAAGAGTACATGTGCTCCTCATGTGCACTGGGCACACAGGCTGCTCATTGTGCATTTTTTACAAGAGTTTCAGATGTAGAACACTGAGATGAAAACCTTTATTTAGCCAAAGCTTAATGTGGCTTAAATTATTGTGCATACTTCAGAAACATAATGTGAAGAGTAATCTCATTTTAGTTCTGGTAAAACTTTTCACAATTCAATTATTTTCCATGTTTCAAAACAATTAAAAAGCTGTAAATAGAGAGAAACACTCACCATCAGGAAACAGCTGTTCGTGCTGCCATTCTATTATTTTTAATTATTTTTTAAACTAGTGCAATTACCTATGGGAAAGTATAATGACTGAAGGGGTTTTAGTGGAACTCGGTCAGGAGTTCCATGGCTGGTCTGCCATTGTTGCTGATTTATAGCGCTTTGTCCACTGTCATGAACCCGGAAGCTTGTTCAGCTCTGCTCTATGAGTTCAACCCTGCTATTTTGCCTGCAATCCACAGTGCTATGCCTTAGTGCTGTACGGCATGAACTAAAGCGTGGTAAACCCCTTCCTGGGACTGGACTCAATTACTATGCAATACCATGCTCTTTCATAGTGTTGATGCCGAATATTTGAATTGCAAATTTTTATCGCGAATATCGGCACTTTGAGAATTCGCTAATATTTCGAATATAGTGATATATATTCATAATTTTGAATATTCAAGATTTTTTTTAATCAGTACACATGATCCCTCCCTGCTTCTAGCTTGTGGGCCAATGAGAAAGCTGCAATATCTTGGAGTTTGGGAGTATTGTTAATTGCAAATTATCGTAATTTTTTATGTGAATTTTTCAATTGCTGATTTCTGTAATCAAGAAAATAATGACCCTGTTTGCTATGGCAGTCACCACTTGATGATTAGTGTGTTGTCCACAGTATTGCTCCTGGCCTTTTGCCACTAAGTTCCAAGTCTGCTACTGGTTTTGACTACTGATCTTTCCTGACTACTAGCCTGTGTCCTGCTGCCAGATACCAACCTGTGTGCTGCTGCCCGCTACCAGACTTTGTTCTACAACCCACTACAAGCCTGTATTCTGATACCCTTCTGTGCCACAGTAACTAACTCAACTCTGCTATTCCAGTAAAAACAGCATTTCACAGTAAAAACAAAACTGAACCCTCATGAGCCTTTCCCTCTTGTTCCTGGACTGTGTGGCGGTCTTACTGCTTGCTAATGTGTACACTTCACATTTCTGTTTTGATATTACTTCTGTGCCAAGCTGCCAAATCTTTAAGCATATAACTTTTTCCTGAACCTGCTTTTATTTCAGTAGCATCCGTCTTGTCACGGGACGCCAAGGCGCTAGCTCTCCTCAGCGCCGTCGGCGTCCTGTTTCTGTGCAGGAGCGAGGACGCGCATAGCGTCCTCGTCTCCTTGGTGATAGGGGGCGGGACGGACCGGCCGCGCGGCACGTCTCCTCTGCGCGGTTGGCGTCCTCGGTTCCCCCAGCAACCAGGGGAGGTCTGAGCACCGAGCTGGGCACTCGGTGCTCAACTGTACTCCCTAAGTGCGGGTCATGTGGCGCTGGCCACGTCACATGACCCCAGCTAGCCAGTATTTAACAGGCAGCCTGCTGGCCACAGGTTGCCTGTTAATTAGGTTCTTGGCGATTTTTGGTTTCCTATATACTTACCTGATCCTGTGTTCCCTGATGATCCTCTGCCTGATCCTCCTGTAATGCGCAACTCTCCTGGTATTCTGATCCCGGCGTCCACCTGACTATTCTTTGCGGACTCCTGTTGTACTTCATTACTCTCCTGGTATTTGACCCCGGCTTCTCCTGACTATTCTCTGCTTTATCCCTTTGTACTGCGTTGCTCTCTTGGTATTGACCCGGTCAGTTCACGATCTGTTATTTGTCTTGTCTGTCCTCCCTGCACATATCCTAGTCATCAGGACTTGCGAGGCAAGTAGGCAGGGCCAGGGGTGAGGGTGGAGCGCAGTGTTCACTATCCTCCCCCCTGTGTGTAGTGTACATGACCGTTACACGTCTGTTGTAGATAAAGTAATGTTACAGTCACGATAAAAAGTGGTTTCATTGACTTGATGCGCTACGTCTTATAAATAGAATCTAACCAGCCTGGAGCAAGCAAACTATTTCCAGTGTGTATGGCCAGTTTATTAGATGCTGCATTAAAGGGATTTTCCCACATATAGCATATTCACATTGGCAGGTTATTGGATATTGCATTAAAGGGACAATAACACCTGAAAAACAAGAAAAATAAACATAAACTGCTAAGCAAAGTTTGTTTTTACTCTGTACCTCTTTTTGCTTGGACATCTTCAATCTATCATGTAGAGAAAGTTAATACAAGGCAGTTACTAATGTATTGTAATTTTCCATATTGCTTCCTTTGCTGGTTTGTATAATTTTTCCATCACATTATACACTGCTCATTTCCATGGTTACAGACCACCCTGCAATCTAGCAGGGGTGGCCATGCTTGCACACTGTAGGAGAGGGTGCCAAGATCTCTGGTTGCTGAGACCGTGGGAGTGTGCATAGCATGGCACTTTTTCCTATAGCAAACGCTACTGGATTGCAGGGTGGTCATAACCCATGGAAACGAGCAATGTATAATGAGATGGAAAAAATCATCAAGCCAGCAAAGGAGGCAATATTTGGTATTCTGCAGTCTATTACAATTCCACATGGTGGTAACCCAGTTT
Source organism: Bufo bufo (assembly GCF_905171765.1). Lineage (NCBI taxonomy): Eukaryota > Metazoa > Chordata > Amphibia > Anura > Bufonidae > Bufo > Bufo bufo. The sequence goes on from NC_053391.1 coordinate 455,067,820, forward strand.
TCCCAGGACCCTGAAAAGTAAATCTGCCTGACTAGGAGTGAGGAGGGGGATTTATTTAGGTAGACTTAGTATTTAGCAGTTCCTATAAAAAACTCCATAATGTGGTACCCAGTTTTCCTGGGACCCTGAAAGACAAATCTGTCTAGCTATGCTACAGTATAGAGTATTTGTCACTAAGTATTCTACAATACTTAGGATTTACCAATCCATATTGTAAATAGGCTGGTTTGACATTTTGCAGTCTGGGAAAGCTGGGTAACAACCTTTGCAGAGATGCAAATACTGCAGCTGGTAAACAGTGTACAGCAGAACACTACATGAAAATTAGAAGCTCTTTACACACATTTTTTTAATCAAAACTATGTTGGGCCCATCTACCAACAACAAGGTGGCTTCTAATACAGTAGATGGGACATACACTATAAGACTTGACTTTCCTGGGCCTAAGCCTACAAAATTCAGGGCAATGTAGAATCAGGCTTTATCATACTCTTATAAAATTAATTTTAAAAAACACAGTCAAATTGGACGCAGGCACTCCCTTAAATGCAGGGGCTGCAAAGTAAAAGCAAACAAACACTATATGCAAACACTGGAAACATGGCTTAATCTGGATTGCATTACTGCTATACTTACTATATGTACTCTGTGTGCATATTTTTTTTATCAAAACTGTGTCGGGGTCATCTACCAGTAACCAGGTGATTTTCAACAGATGTAGCCTTGCCTCTCCTAGGCCTAAGCCATGGCCTAACCCTAACCCTGTACTTACCCTAACTCTAACGTTAGGCAACTGTATTTTATTATTTAGGCAACTGTATTTTATTTCATATTGTTGGGAGGTGCTGGTCTAACTTTGCATTATACTACAGCTGATACTATGGCTGGTGCGGTTACCAAATCTATTTTGTACTATTAGTAACCAGGAGATTCCTTCCAACAAAATGGCCACACTCATTGTGTAGACAAAAATTATCCAGAGAAAACCTAGACCCCCTCCTCCTAAACTTCCTAGTTCACGTGTACTAGCTTCAGAGGGGGGAGAGTGAGGGGAAGAAGATATGATTGCAGCCTGAGAGAACAATGCACTGCTTTTCTATTTTATTTTTCCTGGTCTGAAAGTGTGATATCTGACAAAACAAGAGCAAATGTTGATGGTGTGAGGTTTTGTGGCCCTTGAAACGGAGTCTGTCAACAGGAAATTCACTGTTAGGCCTCATGCACATAACAGCAATTAATATCAATGTTCAATTCATATTTTGTGTGTACACCAGATATCATCTGTGTGTCCTTTCCTCAAATTATAGAACATTTCCTATAGTTGTCCGTATTGCAGACAAGAATAATCATTTCGGGTTGCACAGGAAGGTGTCAGAATTTTGCAGATCCGCGGTTTGCTTGAGCATGAGGCCTTAATCTAGGCACAATGTCTTGTAGGGTTAGCTCAGCTGAATGTAATGATACCTTTCACTTAGCAATCATTTGCTTCATTCTGGCCAAGAAAAGTATTTTTGATTCATATTCAAATGAGCACCATGGGGACCTAAGCCACTCTGATCACCACTGCTCCTCCTGCTTCCTCTGCCGTCTCCTTCTTCCCCTTGATTGGCAGGGCCAGGAGACATGACTATTCAGGAACTTATCGCTGTCAATGAAGGAAAGGAAAGTGCTGGCAGAGGAAGCAGGAGAAAGACGGCACAGAGTTACTTGGGCCCGCCCTCAAAGCACTTAACTGCTAATTTTCCTATGGATTAAAAGTACTTTTTGTGCAGAATGAAGCAATGGATCTCCAAATGAGAGGCACAATTACATTCAGCTGGGCTAGTACTACAAGGCAATAATCCTGGCTTATCAGTGAACTTCCTGGTGGCAGACTGTCGGCAGATTTGGACCTATGAAAGTGGCTGACCCTTTGAATGTGCACTTGGCAGCTGAAGGCATCTGTGTTGGTCCCATATTCATATATGCCTGGATTGCTGAGAATTTTTTATTTTTAAATATATGCAAATGAGCCTCCAGGAGCAGCAAGTGCAGTGCTGTTACTCCTAAAAGTTCAGCTCTCTCTGCAACTGCTGTGCTCTCTCCACTTTTATTGACAGGTCACATTTTTACTGCCTGGCCCTGTCATTCAAAGTGCAGAGGTCGCAGCAGTTGCAAGAGAGCTAGCCAGCCACTGTGATGTCACAACCCTTAAAAAGCCTTATCCCATGCGGTCTCCGCCATTTCACTGTGAGCTGAGCATAGGGAGAGATGTGACAAGCGCTAGGGACAGTGTTGCTAAAAGCTTTGGATTATTGGATAGGGAGACAGCAGGGACAGTGTAGGCACAGTGTAGGGAGATCGTAGGGAGAGATTTTACACACTGTAGGGAGCACATAGTGAGAGCATAGGGAGACTGCAGAAACAGTGCAGGCACAGTGTAGGGAGATCATAGGGAGAGATTTTACACACTGTAGGGAGCACATAGTGAGAGCATAGGGAGACTGCAAGGACAGTGCAGGGACTGTAATCTGAAGCTGAAGGGATCCATATGTCACATCTGTGACAGGTCTCAGAAGGTCTGAAAGATTATCTATGCATTAGTGATCTGACAGCCTCTTTCGGTTTCACTTTGTGTGTAGCTGGTATGTCCACACCTCTTGTTCAGGTGTGGATCATGTGACCTTTACCTCGCCCTATTTAGTCTGACTTTTCCCATCACTCCTTGCTTGGGATAACTTAATTTGGTCTTGGAAGAGCTGGAGTGTGGTTCGTGTTGTAGTCCTGTTCATCCATCCTCCTCTGAAGTTAAGTGTTCCACTTGTTGTGTTTTGTATTCTCCCCCCCCCCCCCCCCCCGGTTGTTTACTAGGCCTCAGTGAGACGCTAGTTCCTTCACCAGGGAAGGAATGGGTGGTCTCTGCCCTGTCATTATCTTTAGGGCATCTGAGGGTCACCATATTTTTCTAGGTTCCTGTGTATGGGTATCTCTACCATCGAGAGGTGCCCATACGGATAGGAGTCAGGGCTAGGAGCAGGGTTTTATAGGTGGTGACCCTTTTCCTTCCCTAGAGGTGAGGCCTAGTGTCTTTACCCTTCCTTCTTGTTGTTTTTTGGTGTTCTCCCCTAGTCATATCCGCTCTTTATCCTGGTCTCAAGGCCAGGGTGTTGGAGGCACAGGAGGATGCTTCGGACTCTTGTCCTCCGGGGAAGTTGTTTGTTCCCTCTGAATTGCGTCACAAGCTGTTTGAGGAACATCACTGTACGGTGCTTGCTGGGCACCCTGGGAGCAGATCGACTGTCGATCTCATCTCTCGCAGATTTTGGTGGCCGGGGTTGCCTAAGTGTGTTGAGGACTATGTGTCAGCTTGTGGTACCTGTGCACGTGCTAAGGTGACACATACTCGGCCTTCCGGATCTCTGCTTCCATTGCCCATCCCGTCCAGACCTTGGACCCATTTGTCCATGGATTTTATCATGGATTTACCGAATTTTTTGGGAAAAACTGTGATTCTGGTGGTTGTAGATCGTTTTAGTAAAATGGCACACTTTATTGCATTACCTAGTCTACCCAATGCTAAAACTCTTG